>NC_143030.1:75317398-75357398 GCF_057628025.1 Oncorhynchus mykiss | reverse complement strand
AAACTACTGATTTAGAACCTCAGAGAGTTACCACAAGTCACAAAGAAAACAGGAACTGCCTCCACTATTCCAGCACCATTTCAATGTCAACATTTCAACATCATCAAATCACCTCTGCTTAGATAACAAAAACGATTTAGTCCAATCAACGTAAGCTAAATATGATGTGGCAGTCAGTCCATGGTTCTGATTTGTGTGTGTGTGTGTGTGTGTGTGTGTGTGTGTGTGTGTGTGTGTGTGTGTGTGTGTGTGTGTGTGTGTGTGTGTGTGTCTGGGTGCCAGTAGAAAAAGCATGTTGACTCCCCCTACTGGTAGAGAAACGCCAATGCCATCCTCCTCTTTCATGTTGCCTAAACGGTCTATGACAGTACAAACTTTTAGTTTTGTTTTCCTAGGCTACTTAGCTAAAATACTTGCTTGCTAGCCTAACTTCCTTTCATGGGCAACGATGCGCCAGGCCAGCTAGTTAACATTAGCATACCACATCAAGCTGCATGTTGAACTTCCATTAACTCAGGCCAGGCCCACATCACTGTATGAATTTATGGTTGGATCAGAATCACCGTTATAATCATTGGCCATTGTAATGGGCTTCCGAGTAGCGCAGCGGTCTAAGGCACTACATCTCAGTGCTAGAGGCATCACTACAGACCCTGGTTCGATTCCAGGCTGTATCTCAACCGGCTGTGATTGGTTAGTTCCGTCATTGTAAATAAGAATTTGTTCTTAACTAACTTGCGTAGTTAAATAAAGGGTAAACAAAAAAAAGAATCAAGTCCAAATCCATATCTCCATCCATGGCTAATTTAGAAAAGGCCGATTTCTAGCTAGCCAGCTAGCCACCAGAGGACAACAACACAACTAGATGCCACATTTCAAAGCTGATTGGCTATTATATATATATATATATATATATATATATATATATATATATATATATAATTTTTTTTCAAGGGAGGACAAATGCTCGCTGGCTTCCCTTGCATTCAATGCTACGGGCGTCAACAACGTCATAATTTTTTCTGACCAGACAGCATCAGATAGATACGCTACACCTACTGAGACAGAGGGGCGCCGTTTTATTCGCTCTGATGCTTTCTCCAATGAGATATATTATTCAGCCTCTTGCGAATTGAAGGAAAACAGAGAGACTAAATATTTTGGGGAAGCCTGTCTTCCCTTGGCATCCATGAGTACACACCACCGCCTGCTATTAGATGCATCACCTTCACATGTGGCAGTTTCCAATTAGGATATTTCTGGGAAAAGTGCACTGGTGGCGTGAGCCCGAATGCTGAGAATGTGATGGAGGCTGTACAGGGGATATGAACCAATAGTCCTCCATGGCAATGCGCAACTGAAGTCCCTCATGGTGTCGGATATCAATGGTTCCCTGCAGTTGACCCCAGAAAAATCGCAGTTCAGAACAATTCTATTGCTGGCCTAAACGTTTTAAATCAAGATATACAGTGCCTTGCGAAAGTATTCGGCCCCCTTGAACTTTGCGACCTTTTGCCACATTTCAGGCTTCAAACATAAAGATATAAAACTGTATTTTTTTGTTGAAGAATCAACAACAAGTGGGACACAATCATGAAGTGGAACGACATTTATTGGATATTTCAAACTTTTTTAACAAATCAAAAACGGAAAAATTGGGCGTGCAAAATTATTCAGTCCCCTTAAGTTAATACTTTGTAGCGCCACCTTTTGCTGCGATTACAGCTGTAAGTCGCTTGGGGTATGTCTCTATCAGTTTTGCACATCAAGAGACTGACATTTTTTTTCCCATTCCTCCTTGCAAATTTTTTTTAGTTTTGTTTTGTAAGTAACAGAAGGACTAACGGTGAAACTTAAGGCCCTTCCCAACAACACAGAGAGGAAGAAAAGAGAGAAATAATAGAGGATTAAAAACACGTAATAATGAAAAACGAATAATAGATACACAATGAGTAACGATAACTTGGTTATATACAAGGTGTAACAGTACCAAGTCCATGTGCAGGGGTACGAAGTAAATGAGGTAGATATCCACATATAATTAGGAATACAGGGACACATAGTAAACAGTATCAGCTGCATGTGATGAGTAAAAACACGTTTGTGAAAAAAATAGGTCAACGCAGATAGTCTGGGTAGATATTTGGTGAAACTATTTAACTAACTATTTCGCAGTCTTATGGATGTCTGATACCGCCTTGTATAGAGGTCCTGAAAGGCAGGGAGCTCGGCCCCAGTGATGAATTTTTATTGTGATACATTTTCCCCAGGAGACAGCACTGCAAAGTGGTGACTAGCTGGCACAGCCTCAAAGTCATAAATCAAACCTGAACCCTAATGCTAACCCTACCACAATGCTAACCCTACCACAATGCTAACCCTCAACCTGCCTAAATTCTTAGCAGGGTTTCCTTTAATCCAAATGTTGAATTTTATTTTACCTTTATTTAACTAGGCAAGTCAGTTAAGAACAAATTCTTATTTTCAATGACGGCCTAGGAACAGTGGGTTGGTTAACTGCCTGTTAAGGGGCAGAACGACCTTGTCAGCTCGGGGGTTTGAACTTGCAACCTTACGGTTACTAGTCCAACACTCTAACCACTACCCTGCCGACCCAATAATAGATACACAAATGAATTAATGCATGGTGTGGAATAACCTAATAACTACTGCTTTGGAGTCAGTTATTTTGCGGGTCTCGGGAACTGATGGGCTCTCGGGAACTATTCTATGGGGGTTGTTCGGATTGTGGAGAAAAAAAGGCCTGATGTCGGATATCCAACCTGGTCTTGTAGCATTTCATATTATTCTGTATGTAAATCCGAGACAGTCCACAGAGTATGACATTCTGTGTTTCAGGACTATATAGCAGACAGTACCAGGGCTATTTAGGAGACAGTACCAGGGCTATTTAGGAGACAGTACCAGGGCTATTTAGGAGACAGTACCAGGACTATTTAGGAGACAGTACCAGGACTATTTAGGAGACAGTACCAGGGCTATTTAGGACACAGTACCAGGGCTATTTAGGAGACAGTACCAGGGCTATTGGGAGACAGTACCAGGACTATATAGAAGACAGTACCAGGGCTATTTAGGAGACAGTACCAGGGCTATTTAGGAGACAGTACCAGGACTATTTAGGAGACAGTACCAGGACTATTTAGGAGACAGTACCAGGGCTATTTAGGACACAGTACCAGGGCTATTTAGGAGACAGTACCAGGACTATTTAGGAGACAGTACCAGGGCTATTTAGGAGACAGTACCAGGGCTATTTAGGAGACAGTACCAGGACTATTTAGGAGACAGTACCAGGGCTATTTAGGAGACAGTACCAGGGCTATTTAGGAGACAGTACCAGGGCTATTTAGGAGACAGTACCAGGTCTATTGGGAGACAGTACCAGGACTATTTAGGAGGCAGTACCAGGGCTATTTAGGAGACAGTACCAGGACTATTTAGGAGACAGTACCAGGACTATTTAGGAGACAGTACCAGGACTATTTAGGAGACAGTACCAGGACTATTTAGGAGACAGTACCAGGACTATTTAGGAGACAGTACCAGGACTATTTAGGAGACAGTACCAGGGCTATTGGGAGACAGTACTGGGGCTATTTAGGAGACAGTACCAGGACTCTTTAGGAGACAGTAACAGGACTATTAGGAGACAATACTGGGGCTATTGGGAGACAGTACCAGGAGTATTTAGGAGACAGTACCAGGACTATTTAGGATACAGTACCAGGACTATTTAGGAGACAGTACGAGGGCTATTGGGAGACAGTAACAGGGCTATTGGGAGACAGTACCAGGACTATTGGGAGACAGTACCAGGGCTATTTAGGAGACAGTAACAGGTCTATTGGGAGACAGTACCAGGACTATTGGGAGACAGTACCAGGACTATTGGGAGACAGTACCAGGACTATTTAGGAGACAGTACCAGGACTATTTAGGAGACAGTACCAGGACTGTTGGGAGACAGTGCCAGGGCTATTGGGAGACAGTACCAGGACTATTTAGGAGACAGTACCAGGACTGTTGGGAGACAGTACCAGGGCTATTGGTAGACAGTACCAGGACTATTGGTAGACAGTACCAGGACTGTTGGGAGACAGTACCAGGGCTATTGGGAGACAGTACCAGGACTATTGGTAGACAGTACCAGGACTGTTGGGATACGGTACCATGAGTAAAGGAGGTCTATGAAGAAGGGATGTTATTGGAGCCGAGAGCTTTGCTGTGATAGGTGCCTCTGCCCAGCCCACTGCCCCAAAAGTGCTCCATGTATCAACTTCCCACTGTTACCTTAGCATACACACATATGCACACTAACACACACGCACACCTATACACACAGATGCCCTCAGCACTTCTGTTTATTGGGAATCAGTACATTACTGTACCAATACAGAGGAGGTGAGTGTTGCTCCCCATAGTGTGATACCGCCAGGGCTCAGCTAATAAACCTCTCTAATGAAAACCCTCCCTCTTTTCTGCTCACACACACGCACCCACACACGCACACACACGCACACACACACAGACACACACACACACGCGCACACACGCGCACACGCACGCGCGCACGCACGCGCGCACACACACACGCACACAGACACACACACAGACACACACACGCGCGCACACACACGCGCGCGCGCACACGCACGCACACACACATGCGCAGGCGCACGCACGCACACACACACACGCACACACACACGTACACGCACACGCACACATTCTCTCTCTCGCTCTCTCTCTCTCATCCTCTCTCTCTCTCTCTCTCTCATCCTCTCTCTCTCTCTCTCTCTCTCTCTCTCATCCTCTCTCTCTCTCTCTCTCTCTCATCCTCTCTCTCTCTCTCTCTCTCTCTCTCTCTCATCCTCTCTCTCTCTCTCTCTCATCCTCTCTCTCTCTCTCTCTCTCTCTCTCTCTCTCTCTCTCATCCTCTCTCTCTCTCTCATCCTCTCTCTCTCTCTCTCTCTCTCTCTCTCTCTCTCTCTCTCATCCTCTCTCTCTCTCTCATCCTCTCTCTCTCTCTCTCTCTCATCCTCTGTTTCTCAGTGTCCTCATTTAATGTCCCCTTTACCTTTCCCTTGTTTCCTTATCTCTCCATCTCTTCCACCTTTTCTCTCTTTTGTCGGTCTTCATTTGTCCACACCCTTCCTCTCTTATCTCTCTATCTCTCTGACCATCCATCCAGTCATTACATATAAACATGTCTCACAAAACATAATGCACGCACACACACACACGCGCGCACACACACACACACACAAGCGCACGCACACACACACACACACACACACACACACACACACACACACACACACACACACACTCACACACACACACACACACACACACAGACACACACACACACACACAGACACACACAGAGACAGACAGACAGACAGACAGACAATCACCCCTTTTCACACACACATAGGCACACATATGCTGTGTGTGTCTCTGCTGGGCTGAAGAGCAGAGTGCTCACGAAGCCAGGCGCTCCCTTCAGTGTTCACATCGTGTGTCTGCTGGCAGGAGCTGCCCTTCTCTCCACACCTCTCAGTGCTCTGACTCGCTTCAGCATGGAGCTGTCCGGAGTGGCCGTGTTGCCTCAGAGATACAGTACGTACCTGCTCTCTTTTCTCTTCTTCCATTTTGGTATTTTGTTATTGTCATATTATGCATTTGGTGTATTTTGAATGGTAACTCTCATAGAGGGAGGGTTCTGCAGTGAGATGGAAGTTGGTTCTGCACTAAAGGTGCAACTTACCTGCTGTTGGTTGCCAAACTGTAGTCGTAACTCCTGTTACGGCAGGTTGTTCGTTTTTATTCTCTTCTTTGCTTTCGGTGTTCTGTCAGAGGTATGCGGCAGGGTAGCCTAGTGGTTAGAGCGTTGGAGTAGTAACCGAAAGGTTGCAAGTTCGAATGCCTGAGCTGACAAGGTACAAATCTGTCGTTCTGCCCCTGAACAGGCACTGTTCCTAGGCCGTCATTGAAAATAAGAATTTGTTCTTAACTGACTTGCCTAGTAAAATAAAGGTCAAATTAAAACAATTTAAAATATATATATATCAAGCCCCTCTGTTCATCTGAGCTGCATGAGTTTGGTACTGAATGGGGATGTGGTGGGAAGACCGTTGCACACACCTTCTCGTGTAGTAGCTAAAAGTCTGGAGAAAGCCCAGGATGAGATGCATGAGCTGAAAGGTGTTTAGGTGTTGTTATGATACACTTGGTTTGGTCACTTTGAGAAAGGCTACGTCATGGCATTTAGTATGTACCAGGTTTGGTTGTTTCTTGCATGGTGATACTCATTTACTGATGCTCTGAGGTGAAAGAGCAGTGATTCAATGGGATGTCTACATTCATGTCTGGACAAATGATGTTTATTTGAAGGTAATACTGTACGATTGAAGGTAAAGCCGTGGTACTTATAGGAGCACATGGTTAGCCAGTGTCAGGGTATTTGTGCTTTCTTTGCAGCTTTAGGAGGTAGCAGCCTTATCCCCTTCATTCCTCTACCTAGAGAGAGGAGATGGCAGCCTTATCCCTTCATTCCTCTACCTAGAGAGAGGAGATGGCAGCCTTATCCCTTCATTCCTCTACCTGGAGAGAGGAGATGGCAGCCTTATCCCTTCATTCCTCTACCTAGAGAGAGGAGATGGCAGCCTTATCCCTTCATTCCTCTACCTGGAGAGAGGAGGTGGCAGCCTTATCCCTTCATTCCTATACCTGGAGAGAGGAGGTGGCAGTCTTATCCCCTTCATTCCTCTACCTGGAGAGAGGAGATGGCAGCCTTATCCCTTCATTCCTCTACCTGGAGAGAGGAGATGGCAGCCTTATCCCTTCATTCCTCTACCTGGAGAGAGGAGGTGGCAGCCTTATCCCTTCATTCCTATACCTGGAGAGAGGAGGTGGCAGTCTTATCCCCTTCATTCCTCTACCTGGAGAGAGGAGGTGGCAGCATTATCCCTTCATTCCTCTACCTGGAGAGGGGAGGTGGCAGTCTTATCCCCTTCATTCCTCTACCTGGAGAGAGGAGGTGGCAGCATTATCCCCTTCATTCCTCTACCTAGAGAGAGGAGGTGGCAGCCTTATCCCTTCATTCCTCTTACTGCTACCTGGAGAGAGGAGGAGGCAGTCTTATCCCCTTCATTCCTCTACCTGGAGAGAGGAGGTGGCAGCATTATCCCCTTCATTCCTTTACATGGAGAGAGGAGATGGCAGCCTTATCCCCTTCATTCCTTTACATGGAGAGAGGAGGTGGCAGCCTTATCCCTTCATTCCTTTACATGGAGAGAGGAGGTGGCAGCCTTATCCCTTCATTCCTCTTACTGCTACCTGGAGAGGGGAGGTGGTGTGTGTTCTTTCGGTATCTGTGTCACACACACACACACACACACACACACACACACACACACACACACACACACACACACACACACACACACACACACACACACACACACACACACACATACACACACACACACAAAATGACAATATTTACTTGTGTTCCCTGCCAGTAAAGCTTTATTCGATTTAATGGAATTGTGAGACAATGAGAGAGCACAGGGAAAATGACATAGAGAAGAAATATCAGACAATGAGAGAGCACAGGTAAAATGACATAGAGAAGAAATATCAGACAATGAGAGAGCACAGGGAAAATGACATAGAGAAGAAATATCAGACAATGAGAGAGCACAGGGAAAATGACATAGAGAAGAAATATCAGACAATGAGAGGGAAACAGTGTCGTAAATCTCCTGTGACGATCTGAAGGATCAGGATACAGTGGGTCCGCTCCAACGCGTGCGGGAAGTCGGCTGTTTTATGGTCGGTCATAAAATTCGCTGCCTCTATGCTCTGTGGTGTTCTCTATGCTCTGTGGTGTTCTCTATGCTCTGTGGTGTTCTCTATGCTCTGTGGTGTTCTCTATGCTCTGTGGTGTTCTCTATGCTCTGTGGTGTTCTCTATGCTCTGTGGTGTTCTCTATGCTCTGTGGTGTTCTCTATGCTCTGTGGTGTTCTCTATGCTCTGTGGTGTTCTCTATGCTCTGTGGTGTTCTCTATGCTCTGTGGTGTTCTCTATGCTCTGTGGTGTTCCAGATTGGAATGTAAACTGAGGAACATAGAGAGACACTTGGACAATCAAAAGTTTGAATAATTAAACAACATTTCTAATTTTGAGAATGTGGGACTGGTCTGGGTATTTAAAGAACAATCGTGTCAAAGTTGTTTCATTTGGTGACCTCGTGAGAGACAGGAGACCCACATTACTCTGCTTGTGTACACTCAGGTTTACATCTAGATGTTGGATACAATGAATGAGTAAATATGAAACTGTTTGTGAAAAGATTTAATGTGATGTTAGCCTTCTAAATGAGAATTGTTCTTTATATAAAGGTTTTAACCAAGCCAGTGGCCATGACCACGTGAGCATAGACTTGATCGGCGTCATGGAACGCCCCCTTCTTCCACAGAGTATAAAACCCACTTCCTACAAAATTTAAATGAAGTCAGAGAATGCCAGGATGGAGTCCCCATGTTGGAATGGCTGCAATTCTATAGGCCATTAGACCGGACAGCGTGCAGCAATGGCTACACAGCTGACAAATGGTTTAGAACTACAACTCTATAGGCCATGGGGTTAAGAACTACAACTCTATAGGCCATGGGGTTTAGAACTACAACTCTATAGGCCATGGGGTTTAGAACTACAACTCTATAGGCCATGGGGTTAAGAACTACAACTCTATAGGCCATGGGGTTTAGAACTACAACTCTATAGGCCATGGGGTTAAGAACTACAACTCTATAGGCCATGGGGTTAAGAACTACAACTCTATAGGCCATGGGGTTAAGAACTACAACTCTATAGGCCATGAGGTTAAGAACTACAACTCTATAGGCCATGGGGTTTAGAACTACAACTCTATAGGCCATGGGGTTAACAACCACAACTCTATAGGCCATGGGGTTAAGAACTACAACTCTATAGGCCATGAGGTTAAGAACTACAACTCTATAGGCCATGAGACCATACAGCGTGTAGTGTTGGCTACACGGCTAGAAATGGTTCAACTCTGAAACATTGCCACATAAGGAGCAAATCTTAGACGAGGCGTTTTCAGTCGGCAGCTGGAAATGTACGTAGCCTATAGGACGAAGAATACAGACAACCGCCATCTATTCTATGCCCGACGTATCCATTAGGAACGCAACCAGGGGCCTTTCTGTCGACTCTCTCCAGGAGATGGACCGGCGGATGGACCGGCGACCACAGAGGCTTTTCTGTTGACTCTCTCCAGCAGATGGACCGCGGACCACAGAGGCTTTTCTGTTGACTCTCTCCATCAGATGGACCGGCGACCACAGAGGCTTTTCTGTCGACTCTCTCCATCAGATGGACCGGCGACCATAGAGGCTTTTCTGTTGACTCTCTCCAGCAGATGGACCGGGGACCACAGAGGCTTTTCTGTTGACTTTCTCCAGCAGATGGACCGGGGACCACAGAGGCTTTTCTGTTGACTCTCTCCAGCAGATGGACCGGGGACCACAAAGACTTTTCTGTTGACTCTCTCCAGCAGATGGACCGGGGACCACAGAGGCTTTTATGTTGACTCTCTCCAGCAGATGGACCAGGGACCACAGAGGCTTTTCTGTTGACTCTCTCCAGCAGATGGACCGGGGACCACAGAGGCTTTTCTGTTGACTCTCTCCAGCAGATGGACCGGGGACCACAGAGGCTTTTCTGTCGACTCTCTCCAGCAGATGGACCGGCGACCACAGAGGCTTTTCTGTCGACTCTCTCCTTCAGATGGACCGGCGACCACAGAGACTTCTCTGTTGACTCTCTCCAGCAGATGAACCGGCGACCACAGAGACTTCTCTGTTGACTCTCTCCAGCAGATGGACCGGGGACCACAGAGAGAGACAACAAGACATACACTCGTAAATATGTAAAGTGCAATTTCCTTTTCGAATGAGCGGTTGTTTCATATTCAAAGTATTAGACATTTCTATAAGTGTAGTTATCAGCTATGAGTCTCCCACTCTCTAGCGGTCCCTACCCCCTTTTCCTTTGTCTACCAAGCCATCACATTGGTTTCGTCCCCTAGGGATTTTTTCTTTGTATCGTGTCGTAACCCATCTATGAACTAATTGTGTGTGTTTTCATGCATTTCTGTGATTTGATTAGTTATTTAGTAAAGAAATAATTAAACCAATTTGTATGTCACTGATTCATGATCTAGGCTCGGGTTCGTGCAGATATCCAAGGGTTTGCGACGTTCAGTAATGAAACAGATGAGGTTAAATTCATTAAAAACCGACTGTTTTGATAAGATAGGAAAATATCTGAATAGTTATATTCGGGAAATTGACACTCTATAAACAACATGTTCCCGTGGTGCCCCGACTTCCTAGTTAATTATAGTTACATGATTATTTTAATTGCGTAATTGATTTGATAATATACAGACTTCACATTTAATGATAGTCAATGACACAACAGCAGAGAGAGATAGAAACAGAGAGAATGTAGAAACAGAGAGAAATATCTAGAAACAGAGAGAGAGATACAGAAACAGAGAGATAGATGTAGAAACAGAGAGATATAGAAACAGAGAGATATAGAAACAGGGAGAGAGAGAAACAGAGAGAGAGATATAGAAACAGAGAGAGAGAGAAACAGAGAGAGAGATATAGAAACAGAGAGAGAGTGATGTAGAAACAGGGAGAGATGTAGAAACAGAGAGAGATATAGAAACAGAGAGAGATGTAGAAACAGAGAGAGATATAGAAACAGAGAGAGATGTAGAAACAGAGAGAGATGTAGGAACAGAGAGAGAGATATAGAAACAGAGAGAGAGAGAGATATAGAAACAGAGAGAGATGTAGAAACAGAGAGAGAGATATAGAAATAGGGAGAGAGATATAGAAACAGGGAGAGAGATATAGAAACAGAGAGAGAGAGATGTAGAATCAGAGAGAGATGTAGAATCAGAGAGAGAGATATAGAAACAGAGAAACAGAGAGAGAGATATAGAAACAGAGAGAGAGATTTAGAAACAGAGAGAGATATATAGAAACAGAGAAACAGAGAGAGATGTATACAAAACAGAGAGAGAGAGAGAGAAACAGAGAGAGAGAGAAACAGAGAGAGATAGAGATATAGAAACAGAGAGAGATAGACAAACAGAGATAGATAGACAAACAGAGAGAGATGTAGAAACAGAGAAAGAAACAGAGAGAGAGAAACAGAGAGAGATATATAGAAACAGAGCGAAACAGAGAGAGAGATATAGAAACAGAGGTAGAAACAGAGTGAAACAGAGAGAGATATAGAAACAGAGAGAGATAGACAAACAGAGAGAGAGAGAAACAGAGAGATTTAGAAACAGAGATAAACAGAGAGAGATATAGAAACAAAGAGAGAAACAGAGAGAGAGAAACAGAGAGAGAGAGATATAGAAACAGAGAGAAAGATATAGAAACAGAGAGAGAGAAACAGAGAGAGAGAAACAGAGAGAGATATATAGAAACAGAGTGAAACAGAGAGAGAGATATAGAAACAGAGGTAGAAACAGAATGAAACAGAGAGAGATATAGAAACAGAGAGAGATAGACAAACAGAGAGAGAGAGAAACAGAGAGATGTAGAAACAGAGAGAGAAACAGAGATAAACAGAGAGAGATATAGAAACAAAGAGAGAAACAGAGAGAGAGAAACAGAGAGAGAGAAACAGAGAGAGAGAAACAGAGAGAGAGAAACAGAGAGAGAGAAACAGAGAGAGAGATATAGAAACAGAGAGAGAGATATAGAAACAGAGAGAGAGATAGAAACAGAGAGAGAGATATAGAAACAGAGAGAGAAACAGAGAGAGAGAGAAACAGAGAGAGAGAAACAGAGAGAGAGATATAGAAACAGAGCGAAACAGAGAGAGAGATATAGAAACAAAGAGAGAAACAGAGAGAGAGAAACAGAGAGAGAAACAGAGAGAGAGAGAAACAGAGAGAGAGATATAGAAACAAAGAGAGAAACAGAGAGAGAAACAGAGAGAGAGATATAGAAACAGAGAGAGAGAAACAGAGAGATATAGAAACAGAGAGAGAGAGATAGAAACAAAGAGAGAAACAGAGAGAGAGAGATGTAGAAACAAAGAGAGAAACAGAGAGAGAGATATAGAAACAGAGAGAGATAAACAGAGAGAGAGAGATAGAAACAAAGAGAGAAACAGAGAGAGATATATAGAAACAGAGATAGAGAAACAGAGAGAGAGAGAAACAGAGAGAGAGATATAAAAACAAAGAGAGAAACAGAGAGAGAGAGAAACAGAGAGAAACAGAGAGAGAGATATAGAAACAGAGAGAGAGAAACAGAGAGAGATATAGAAACAGAGAGAGAAACAGAGAGAGAGATGTAGAAACAGAGAGAGAGAGAGAGAGAGAGAGAGACAGAGAGAGAGAGAGAGAGAGAGAGAGAGACAGACAGAGAGATATAGAAACAAAGAGAGAAACAGAGAGAGAGAGAAACAGAGAGAGAGAAACAGAGAGAGAGATATAGAAACAGAGAGAGAGAAACAGAGAGAGATATAGAAACAGAGAGAGAAACAGAGAGAGAGATGTAGAAACAGAGAGAGAGAAACAGAGAGAGAGATGTAGAAACAGAGAGAGAAACAGAGAGAGAGATGTAGAAACAGAGAGAGAAACAGAGAGAGAGATGTAGAAACAAAGAGAGAAACAGAGAGAGATATATAGAAACAAAGAGAGAAACAGAGAGAGAGATGTAGAAACAGAGAGAGAAACAGAGAGAGAGATGTAGAAACAGAGAGAGAGAAACAGAGAGAGGGATGTAGAAACAGAGAGAGAAACAGAGAGAGAGATGTAGAAACAAAGAGAGAAACAGAGAGAGATATATAGAAACAAAGAGAGAAACAGAGAGAGAGATGTAGAAACAAAGAGAGAAACAGAGACTTGAGACATAGATCCAGATATATCAGATGCAAAGCATGGACAGAATCTTGTGATGCGCCCAAGTGATGGTACCATTAGTCGGTCTGTCTGGGCTAACTTTTGACAGATGGGAATGTGCACGAGCGAGAGTCTAGCTATGTAGCTGGTAGCGCATGGCGTCAGAGCTAACAACGTTCCTGTGTCACACTTCACACAGTGGTATCGTAGAGCTCAAAACGTGTGAGCGCTGAGTGAAGCGGCTCGATAACAAAGACGGTCTAAAGAGTGAGACTCCAACCGAGGCTGCGGTGGTGTTCTCCACTGTTTCCTCTGTAGCCTATAGGGAGAACGATGGGTTCAGGTACACAGTAGGCTTTGGAGGAATATATGAACATCTGTGAAGTTTATTTTTGATTTCATTTGATGTGTTTTTCAAAAGAAGTTGCCTTTTTCCTGTTTCTATGTGTCATAACTGTGTATTACTACTGTGTATGCTAAATGTACAATCAATCATTATGTAGGTGTAATGTGAAGGACTGATGGATGGGTGTACATCCTGCTGTGGTGGTCTTACTGAGGGATGGGTGTACATCCTGCTGTGGTGGTCTTACTGAGGGATGGGTGTACATCCTGCTGCGGTGGTCTTACTGTGTAAATCCTGTTGCGGTGGTCTTACTGTGTACATCCTGCTGTGGTGGTCTTACTGAGGGTTGGGTGTACATCCTGCTGCGGTGGTCTTACTGTGTAAATCCTGTTGCGGTGGTCTTACTGTGTACATCCTGCTGTGGTGGTCTTACTGAGGGATGGGTGTACATCCTGCTGCGGTGGTCTTACTGTGTAAATCCTGTTGCGGTGGTCTTACTGTGTAAATCCTGCTGCGGTGGTCTTACTGATGGATGGGTGTACATCCTGCTGTGGTGGTCTTACTGTGTAAATCCTGCTGCGGTGGTCTTACTGTGTAAATCCTGCTGCGGTGGTCTTACTGTGTACATCATGCTGTGGTGGTCTTACTGAGGGATGGGTGTAAATCCTGCTGTGGTGGTCTTACTGTGTACGTCCTGCTGTGGTGGTCTTACTGTGTACATCCTGCTGTGGTGGTCTTACTGTGTACATCCTGCTGTGGTGGTCTTACTGTGTAAATCCTGCTGCGGTGGTCTTACTGTGTAAATCCTGCTGTGGTGGTCTTACTGATGGATGGGTGTACATCCTGCTGTGGTGGTCTTACTGTGTAAATCCTGCTGCGGTGGTCTTACTGTGTAAATCCTGCTGCGGTGGTCTTACTGTGTAAATCCTGCTGTGGTGGTCTTACTGTGTAAATCCTGCTGCGGTGGTCTTACTGATGGATGGGTGTACATCCTGCTGTGGTGGTCTTACTGTGTAAATCCTGCTGCGGTGGTCTTACTGTGTACATCCTACTGCGGTGGTCTTACTGTGTAAATCCTGCTGCGGTGGTCTTACTGTGTACATCCTGCTGTGGTGGTCTTACTGTGTAAATCCTGCTGTGGTGGTCTTACTGTGCACATCCTGCTGTGGTGGTCTTACTGTGTACATCCTGCTGTGGTGGTCTTACTGTGTAAATCCTGCTGCGGTGGTCTTACTGTGTACATCCTGCTGTGGTGGTCTTACTGAGGGATGGGTGTAAATCCTGCTGTGGTGGTCTTACTGTGTACGTCCTGCTGTGGTGGTCTTACTGTGTACATCCTGCTGTGGTGGTCTTACTGTGTACATCCTGCTGTGGTGGTCTTACTGTGTAAATCCTGCTGCGGTGGTCTTACTGAGGGATGGGTGTACATCCTGCTGTGGTGGTCTTACTGTGTACATCCTGCTGTGGTGGTCTTACTGTGTAAATCCTGCTGCGGTGGTCTTACTGAGGGATGGGTGTACATCCTGCTGTGGTGGTCTTACTGTGTACATCCTGCTGTGGTGGTCTACTGTGTAAATCCTGCTGCGGTGGTCTTACTGAGGGATGGGTGTACATCCTGCGGTGGTGGTCTTACTGTGTACATCCTGCTGCGGTGGTCTTACTGTGTACATCCTGCTGTGGTGGTCTTACTGTGTACATCCTGCTGTGGTGGTCTTACTGTGTAAATCCTGCTGTGGTGGTCTTACTGTGTACATCCTGCTGTGGTGGTCTTACTGTGTAAATCCTGCTGCGGTGGTCTTACTGTGTAAATCCTGCTGTGGTGGTCTTACTGTGTACATCCTGCTGTGGTGGTCTTACTGTGTAAATCCTGCTGTGGTGGTCTTACTGTGTACATCCTGCTGTGGTGGTCTTACTGTGTAAATCCTGCTGCGGTGGTCTTACTGTGTAAATCCTGCTGTGGTGGTCTTACTGTGTAAATCCTGCTGTGGCGGTCTTTCAGAAAATGTCTCCTTTGTCTTGCACCAGAATTGTGATATTGTAACTCAATGAATATATCTTAATGAAGTCCGTCTTAGGCTGCACTGAGGGCTACACAGCTTAGTTCTCTCCCACTGTGTGTGTCTGTTCGTGCGTGCACACGCTGTTTATGCAAAAGTATATGGACACCCCTTCAAATGAGTGGATTTGTCAATTTCAGCCACACCCATTGCTGGCAGGTGTATAAAATTGAGCATACAGCCATGCAATCTCCATAGACAAACATTGGCTGTAGAATGGCCTTACTGAAGAGCTCAGAGACTTTTAACGTGTTGCTGTTATAGGATGCCACCTTTCCAACAAGTCAGTTCATCAAATATCTGCCTTGCTAGAGCCGCCCCGGTCAACTGTAGGTGCTGTTATTGTGAAGTGGAAGCATCTAGGAGCAACAACAGCTCAGCCGCAAAGTGGCTCACAGAATTGGACCGCTGAGTGCTGAAATGTGCTGAAATGCGTAGCGTGAAAAAATCACTCACTACTAACTTCAGCACAAGAACTGTTCGTCGGGAGCTTCATCAAATGGGTTTCCATGGCCGAGCAGCCGCACACAAGCCTAAGATCACCATGCGCAATGCCAAGCATCAGCTGGAGTGGTGAAAAGCTCGCCGCCATTGGACTCTGGAGCAGTGGAAATGCGTTCTCTGGAGTGATGAATCACCCTTCTTCACCTGGCAGTCTGACAAAAGAATCTGGGTTTGGTGGATGCCAGGAGAACGCTACCTACCCCAATGCATAGTGCCAACTGTAAAGTTTGGTGGAGGAGGAATAATGGTCTGGGGCTGTTTTTCATGGTTCAGGCCCCTTAGTTCCAGTGAAGGGAAATCTTAACAGCATAAAGCATACAATGACATTCTAGATGATTCTGTGCTTCCAACAGAAAGGCCCTGTCCTGTTTCAGCATGACAATGCCCTTGTGCACAAAGCGAGATCCATACAGAAATGGTTTGTCGAGATCAGTGTGGAAGAACTTGACTGGCCTGCACAGAGCCCTGACCTCAACCCCATCAAACATCTTTGGGATGAATCGGAACGCCGACTGCGAGCCAGGCCTAATCGCCCAACGTCAGTGTCCGACCTCGCTAATGCTCTTGTGTCTGAATGGAAGCAAGTCCCCCGCAGCAATGTTCCAACATCTATTAGGAAAGCCTTCCCAGAAAAGTGGAGGCTGTTATAGCAGCAAAGGGGGAACAACTCCATATTAATTCCCATGATTTTGGAATGAGATGTTTGACCAGCAGGTGTCCACATACTTTTCGTCATGTAGTGTATGTGCATGCGTCATTACATTACACTGTCACATGGAACTGTGATGCAGTCATTGGTGATTACATGTGTATTGTTTTGACACGATACAGAGCTTCAGTTTAGACCTTTTAATGTGATTTGATGAACCGCGGGGGGAGGAGTGTAAAAATGTCTGTCTCCAAGGTTACCATGTTGTGCCATCCTAATGATCCGTCAGCTTGGGTGCTTAAAATGACAAAACTACAGATGTTCTTCAACCATTCATTTCTTTGACTTTTAATTGATGAGAAGAATGATAACACGCTGGTAAACACTGATAATTCTGTCATGGGAGAATGTTCTCAATAGCAAAAGGCACTAGACAACCAGAAAGAACAAGCTTCTTATTGTGAAAGACATTCAAAATCAGCATGATTTTCAGACAAGTGTCAAGAAGTGTTACACTATGAGGAATGAGGAGTGAGAGCACTGTCTGTTCCTGTTTCCCACTGTCTGTTCCTGTTTCCCACTGTCTGTTACTGTTTCGCACTGTCTTGTCCTGTTTCCCACTGTCTGTTCCTGTTTCCCACTGTCTGTTCCTGTTTCCCACTGTCTGTTCCTGTTTCCCACTGTCTGTTCCTGTTTCCCAGTGCCTGTCCCATGGTGTCGGTTCCTATTTCCCAGTGCCTGTCCCATGGAGTCTGTTCCTGTTTCCCACTGTCTGTTCCTGTTTCCCACTGTCTGTTCCTGTTTCCCACTGTCTGTTACTGTTTCCCACTGTCTTGTCCTGTTTCCCACTGTCTGTTCCTGTTTCCCACTGTCTGTTCATGTTTCCCACTGTCTGTTCCTGTTTCCCACTGTCTGTTCCTGTTTCCCACTGTCTGTTACTGTTTCCCACTGTCTTGTCCTGTTTCCCACTGTCTGTTCCTGTTTCCCACTGTCTGTTCCTGTTTCCCACTGTCTGTTCCTGTTTCCCACTGTCTGTTCCTGTTTCCCAGTGCCTGTCCCATGGTGTCTGTTCCTATTTCCCAGTGCCTGTCCCATGGTGTCTGTTTCTCGGTGCCTGTCCCATGGTGTCTGTTTCCCAGTGCCTGTCCCATGGTGTCTGTTTCTCAGTGCCTGTCCCATGGTGTCTATTTCCCAGTGCCTGTCCCATGGTGTCTGTTTCCCAGTGACTGTCCCATGGTGTCTGTTTCTCAGTGCCTGTCCCATGTTGTCTGTTTCCCAGTGCCTGTCCCATGGTGTCTGTTTCCCAGTGCCTGTCCCATGGTGTCTGTTTCTCGGTGCCTGTCCCATGGTGTCTGTTTCCCAGTGCCTGTCCCATGGTGTCTGTTTCCCAGTGCCTGTCCCATGGTGTCTGTTTCTCAGTGCCTGTCCCATGTTGTCTGTTTCCCAGTGCCGGTCCCATGGTGTCTGTTTCTCAGTGCCTGTCCCATGGTGTCTGTTTCCCAGTGCCTGTCCCATGGTGTCTGTTTCCCAGTGCCTGTCCCATGGTATCTGTTTCTCAGTGCCTGTCCCATGGTGTCTGTTTCCCAGTGCCTGTCCCATGGTGTCTGTTTCTCGGTGCCTGTCACATGGTGTCTGTTTCCCAGTGCCTGTCCCATGTTGTCTGTTTCTCGGTGCCTGTCCCATGGTGTCTGTTTCTCAGTGCCTGTCCCATGGTGTCTGTTTCCCAGTGCCTGTCCCATGGTGTCTGTTTCTCAGTGCCTGTCCCATGGTGTCTGTTTCTCAGTGCCTGTACCATCGTACTTTCAGCACCACTGCACGTGGACAGCAACCTAGGCTTAGGCTCCTAAGGGGAATGTGTCAGAGGCTTACTGCATGCAATGGGCATCCAAGCCCTCGTCTCACACCTTAGCTAGATCTGTAAGACCACGTGTACACAGGCAGGCAGGCAGGCAAATAGACAATCACCCCTCTCACACACACATAGACACACACGTGTCTCTGCTGGGCTGAAGAGCAGAGTGCTCACAATCAAACATGCATATCTCCCCCCCCCCCCCCCCCCCCCCCGCCACACACACACACACACACACACACACACACACACACACACACACACACACACAGGGGAGTCAGCTTAGGGAAGGCATATTACTGTCAGAGTGTCAGGTGGGTTTGACAGAGAGGGGAGAGTGTTTGCTCAGTGGATCCAAACGTTTACCTGGTCATTGTGATGTTGCATCTTCCTTTGTCACAGCAGCGATCCACATGGAGACAGCTGCAGTGCGGTTTCTTAGCCCATCCTATTGGAGCAGATATTTATAACCAGAGAACTGCAGGTCAGTCCACAATACCAGATCATTAAGCGCTGAGGTGAAAGCCTTTGTCCTATTTACATGCAGAGTACAAGTCAAACGTTTGGACACACCTACTCATTCAAGATTATTATTTTTTTTTTACCATTTTCTACATTGTAGAATAATAGTGAAGACATCAAAACTATGAAATAACACATATGGAATCATGTAGTAACCAAAAAAGTGTTAAACAAATTA
This sequence comes from Oncorhynchus mykiss, assembly GCF_057628025.1. Classification (NCBI taxonomy): domain Eukaryota; kingdom Metazoa; phylum Chordata; class Actinopteri; order Salmoniformes; family Salmonidae; genus Oncorhynchus; species Oncorhynchus mykiss. Next base: position 75,338,290 of record NC_143030.1, on the reverse strand, counting down.
AACTATATTTTATATTTTTGATTCTTCAAAGTAGCCACCGTTTGCCTTGATGGCAACTTTGCACACATGATTCCATGTGTGTTATTTCATAGTTTTGATGTCTTCACTACTATTCTGCAAGCGTTGTCAACTTACCAACATTACGACCAGGAATACGACTTTCCCGAAGCGGATCCTTTGTTCGTACCTCCACCCTGGACATGGGATTTTATCCCAGAGGGTGACCCAATACAACGCGGTTGTGGCCTACTGGTAAGAAGGAAGCGAGCACACCATCCACCGCTTCCGAGCATATTACTCGCCAATGTCCAATCGCTAGATAACAAGGTGGATGAAATTAGGGCACGAGTTGCCTTCCAGAGAGACATCAGAGATGGTAACATTCTCTGTTTCACGGAAACATGGCTCACTCGGGATATGTTGTCAGTCGGTACAGCCACCCAGTTTCTTCACGCATGGTGAGCGTAGGAAACAACATCTCCACCCCTCTGATCCTCAACACTGGGGCCCCACAACGGTGCGTTCTCAGCCCTCTCCTGTACTCCCTGTTCATCCATGACTACGTGGCCATGTACACTTCCAACTCAATCATCAAGTTTGCAGACGACACAACAGTGGTAGGCTTGATCACCAACAATGACAAGGCGGCCTTCCGGGAGGAGGTGAGGGCCTTCAGAGTGTGGTGTCAGGAAAATAACCTCTCACTCAACGTCAACATAACAAAGGAGATGATCGTGGACAGGAAACAGCAGAGGGAGTAGCCCCCCGCCCCCCCCCATCCACATTAACGGGACAGTAATGGAGAAGGTGGAAAGTTCACATCACGGACAAACTGAAATGGTCCACCCACACAGACAGCATAGTGAAGAAGGCGCAACAGCGCCTCTTCAACCTCAGGAAGCTGAAGAAATTTGTCTTGTCACCTAAAACACTGAAACTTTTACAGATGCACAATCGAGAGCATCCTGTCGGGCTGTATCACCGCAACTGCACCGCCCTCATCCGCAAGGCTCTCCAGAGGCTGGTGCTGTCTGCACAATGCATCACCGGGGGAAAACTACCTGCCCTCCAGGACACCTACAACACCCAATGCCTGTTCACCCCGCTACCATCCAGAAGGCGTGGTCAGTACAGGTGCATCAAAGCTGGGACCGAGAGACTGAAAAACAGCTTCTATCTCAAGGCCATCAGACTGTTAAACAGCCATCACTAACATAGTGAGGCTGCTGCCAACATACAGACTCAAATCTCTGGCCACTTTAATAAATGGACTCAATAAAGGTATCACTAGTCACTTTAAATAACGCCACTTTAATAATGTTTACATATCCTACATTACTCATCTCATATGTATATACCGTATTCTATACCCTCTACTGCATCTTGCCTATGCATGGCCATCACTCATCCATATATGTATATGTACATAACATTTGATTTGATGTAGACAATAGTAAAAATAAAGAAAAACTCTGTAATGAGTAGGTGTGTCCAAACCCTTGACTGGTACTGTACATTAATGTGTTTATTGTTGGAATTTAGGCATTTCTCCTCTGATGTAAAGTCACAACTACACACACACATACACACACACACACACACACACACTCACACAATGGGTTAATATTGTTAAGAATGTCATGTTTTTCCCATTTTCCTCAGTGGTTATTGTTGTAATGACCATTGATTATAAATCAGTAGCATGCTAAATAGAGCCTTCATTAGGTCAGTGGCAGGGTAAATAGAGCCTTCATTAGGTCAGTGGCAAGGTAAATAGAGCCTTCATTAGGTCAATGGCAGGCTAAATAGAGCCTTCATTAGGTCAGTGGCAAGGTAAATAGAGCCTTCATTAGGTCAGTGGCAAGGTAAATAGAGCCTTCATCAGGTCAGTGGCAGGCTAAATAGAGCCTTCATTAGGTCAGTGGCAAGGTAAATAGAGCCTTCACTAGGTCAGTAGCAGGGTAAATAGAGCCTTCATTAGGTAAGTAGCAGGGTAAATAGATCCTTCATTAGGTCAATGGCAGGGTAAATAGAGCCTTCATTAGGTCAGTGGCAGGGTAAATAGAGCCATCATTAATTCAGTAGCAGGGTAAATAGAGCCTTCATTAATTCAGTGGCAGGGTAAATAGAGCCTTCATTAGGTAAGTAGCAGGGTAAATAGATCCTTCATTAGGTCAATGGCAGGGTAAATAGAGCTTTCATTAGGTCAGTGGCAGGGTAAATAGAGCCTTCATTAATTCAGTAGCAGGGTAAATAGAGCCTTCATTAATTCAGTGGCAGGGTAAATAGAGCCTTCATTAGGTCAGTGGCAGGGTAAATAGAGCCTTCATTAGGTCAGTAGCAGGGTAAATAGAGCCTTCATTAGGTAAGTAGCAGGGTAAATAGATCCTTCATTAGGTCAATGGCAGGGTAAATAGAGCCTTCATTAGGTCAGTGGCAGGGTAAATAGAGCCTTCATTAGGTAAGTAGCAGGGTAAATAGATCCTTCATTAGGTCAATGGCAGGGTAAATAGAGCCTTCATCAGGTCAGTAGCAGGGTAAATAGAGCCTTCATTAGGTAAGTAGCAGGGTAAATAGATCCTTCATTAGGTCAATGGCAGGGTAAATAGAGCCTTCATTAGGTCAGTGGCAGGGTAAATAGAGCCTTCATTAATTCAGTAGCAGGGTAAATAGAGCTTTCATTAATTCAGTGGCAGGGTAAATAGAGCCTTCATTAGGTCAGTAGCAGGGTAAATAGAGCCTTCATTAGGTCAGTGGCAGGGTAAATAGAGCCTTCATTAGGTCAGTGGCAAGGTAAATAGAGCCTTCATTAGGTCAGTAGCAGGGTAAATAGAGCCTTCATTAGGTCAGTAGCAGGGTAAATAGAGCCTTCATTAGGTCGGTAGCAGGGTAAATAGAGCCTTCATTAGGTCAGTGGCAGGCTAAATAGAGCCTTCATTAGGTCAGTGGCAGGCTAAATAGAGCCTTCATTAGGTCAGTGGCAAGGTAAATAGAGCCTTCATTAGGTCAGTGGCAAGGTAAATAGAGCCTTCATTAGGTCAATGGCAGGGTAAATAGAGCCTTGATTAGGTCGGTACCAGGGTAAATAGAGCCTTCATTAGGTCAGTAGCAGGGTAAATAGAGCCTTCATTAGGTCAGTAGCAGGGTAAATAGAGCCTTCATTAGGTCAGTAGCAGGGTAAATAAAGCCTTCATTAATTCAGTAGCAGGGTAAATAGAGCCTTCATTAGGTCAATGGCAGGGTAAATAGAGCCTTCATTAGGTCAGTGGCAAGGTAAATAGAGCCTTCATTAGGTCGGTAGCAGGGTAAATAAAGCTTTCTTTAGGTCAGTGGCAGGGTAAATAAAGCTTTCTTTAGGTCAGATCAGGGTAAATAGAGCCTTCATTAGGTCAGTAGCAGGTTAAATAGAGCCTTCATTAGGTCAGTGGCAGGGTAAATAGATCCTTCATTAGGTCAGTGGCAGGGTAAATAGATCCTTCATTAGGTCAGTGGCAGGGTAAATAGAGCCTTCATTAGGTCAGTAGCAGGGTAAATAGAGCCTTCATTAGGTCAGTAGCAGGGTAAATAAAGCCTTCATTAATTCAGTAGCAGGGTAAATAGAGCCTTCATTAGGTCAATGGCAGGGTAAATAGAGCCTTCATTAGGTCAGTGGCAAGGTAAATAGAGCCTTCATTAGGTCGGTAGCAGGGTAAATAAAGCTTTCTTTAGGTCAGTGGCAGGGTAAATAAAGCTTTCTTTAGGTCAGATCAGGGTAAATAGAGCCTTCATTAGGTCAGTAGCAGGTTAAATAGAGCCTTCATTAGGTCAGTGGCAGGGTAAATAGATCCTTCATTAGGTCAGTGGCAGGCTAAATAGAGCCTTCATTAGGTCAGTGGCAGGCTAAATAGAGCCTTCATTAGGTCAGTGGCAGGCTAAATAGAGCCTTCATTAGGTCAGTGGCAGGGTAAAAATAGCCTTCATTAGGTCAGTGGCAGGGTAAATAGAGCCATCATTAATTCAGTAGCAGGGTAAATAGAGCCTTCATTAATTCAGTGGCAGGGTAAATAGAGCCTTCATTAGGTAAGTAGCAGGGTAAATAGATCCTTCATTAGGTCAATGGCAGGGTAAATAGAGCTTTCATTAGGTCAGTGGCAGGGTAAATAGAGCCTTCATTAATTCAGTAGCAGGGTAAATAGAGCCTTCATTAATTCAGTGGCAGGGTAAATAGAGCCTTCATTAGGTCAGTGGCAGGGTAAATAGAGCCCTCATTAGGTCAGTAGCAGGGTAAATAGAGCCTTCATTAGGTAAGTAGCAGGGTAAATAGATCCTTCATTAGGTCAATGGCAGGGTAAATAGAGCCTTCATTAGGTCAGTGGCAGGGTAAATAGAGCCTTCATTAGGTAAGTAGCAGGGTAAATAGATCCTTAATTAGGTCAATGGCAGGGTAAATAGAGCCTTCATCAGGTCAGTAGCAGGGTAAATAGAGCCTTCATTAGGTAAGTAGCAGGGTAAATAGATCCTTCATTAGGTCAATGGCAGGGTAAATAGAGCCTTCATCAGGTCAGTAGCAGGGTAAATAGAGCCTTCATTAGGTCAGTGGCAGGGTAAATAGAGCCTTCATTAATTCAGTAGCAGGGCAAATAGAGCTTTCATTAATTCAGTGGCAGGGTAAATAGAGCCTTCATTAGGTCAGTAGCAGGGTAAATAGAGCCTTCATTAGGTCAGTGGCAGGGTAAATAGAGCCTTCATTAGGTCAGTGGCAAGGTAAATAGAGCCTTCATTAGGTCAGTAGCAGGGTAAATAGAGCCTTCATTAGGTCAGTAGCAGGGTAAATAGAGCCTTCATTAGGTCGGTAGCAGGGTAAATAGAGCCTTCATTAGGTCAGTGGCAGGCTAAATAGAGCCTTCATTAGGTCAGTGGCAGGCTAAATAGAGCCTTCATTAGGTCAGTGGCAAGGTAAATAGAGCCTTCATTAGGTCAGTGGCAGGGTAAATAGAGCCTTCATTAGGTCAGTGGCAAGGTAAATAGAGCCTTCATTAGGTCGGTAGCAGGGTAAATACAGCTTTCTTTAGGTCAGTGGCAGGGTAAATAAAGCTTTCTTTAGGTCAGATCAGGGTAAATAGAGCCTTCATTAGGTCAGTAGCAGGTTAAATAGAGCCTTCATTAGGTCAGTGGCAGGGTAAATAGATCCTTCATTAGGTCAGTGGCAGGGTAAATAGAGCCTTCATTAGGTCAGTAGCAGGGTAAATAGAGCCTTCATTAGGTCAGTAGCAGGGTAAATAAAGCCTTCATTAATTCAGTAGCAGGGTAAATAGAGCCTTCATTAGGTCAATGGCAGGGTAAATAGAGCCTTCATTAGGTCAGTGGCAAGGTAAATAGAGCCTTCATTAGGTCGGTAGCAGGGTAAATAAAGCTTTCTTTAGGTCAGTGGCAGGGTAAATAAAGCTTTCTTTAGGTCAGATCAGGGTAAATAGAGCCTTCATTAGGTCAGTAGCAGGTTAAATAGAGCCTTCATTAGGTCAGTGGCAGGGTAAATAGATCCTTCATTAGGTCAGTGGCAGGCTAAATAGAGCCTTCATTAGGTCAGTGGCAGGCTAAATAGAGCCTTCATTAGGTCAGTGGCAGGCTAAATAGAGCCTTCATTAGGTCAGTGGCAGGGTAAAAATAGCCTTCATTAGGTCAGTGGCAGGGTAAATGGAGCATTCATTAGACCACACCTGATTCAACTAATCAAACTCATCACAGAGCCCCTTGATTAGTCGAATCAGTTGTGTAAGTGCAGGGCTAAATCAATGGGCACTCCCTGCGGGGGTCCTCCAGGAATGTACTGATTGGAAACACTGCAGTTAGTCCCAGACTCACGTGTTGAAAGTGCCCTTGAGGCTCACTGTCAACCGACACCATAAGGAAGAGACATGGTGGTGAACATTTGATTGGGCAGCGTGAGGAGGAATTATTTAATGTCCTGATTGAATTTGAACCCACGAGAGACACCAACACAAGGGTTGAAAGACTTCTGCTTTCCAAATTCTTGTCAGCAGCTATCCTAGGCAGTGGTGTAAAGGACAACTGTGGAATGGACACACTTATCAAGAGAACACGTGGTCATCCCTACTGCCTATGATCTGGCGGACACACTAAACACAAATGCATCTTTTGTGAATAATGTCCGAGTGTTGGAGAGTGCCCCTGGCTATCCATACGTTTTAAAAACAAGAAAATTGTGCCGTTTGCTTTGCTTAGTAATATAAGGAATAAATGTTGTTTTTAATACTTTTACGTTTGATACTTAAATATATTTATTAACCACGTGCTTTTAGACTTTTACTCAAGTAGTATTTTATTGGGTGTCTTCTATTAAGGTATCTATACTTTTACTCAAGTAGTATTTTATTGGGTGTCTTCTATTAACGTATCTATACTTTTACTCAAGTAGTATTTTATTGGGTGTCTTCTATTAAGGTATCTATACTTTTACTCAAGTATGACAATTGAATACTTTTTCCACCACTGTTCCTAGGCAAGATTGTACTCTCTCCCCATTTTGTTATGGCACCTCTCTCCATATTTTGGTGCGATAGATGATATAATCATGGACTTTTAAAGAGATTAAAAGCATTATGTCAATAATTCTGCTTAATTGTGCTTCAGATAATTATAGCATGGTTATTGCTGCACGTTTGAACAGGACCATTAGAGATTCCACTCTGATTCACAGCACTCAGCACTAACGCTAAATTAGCAAACATTTCCAAAAAGGCTTTCATGTTAACCCAATCGTCAGTGGAGATTGCGACATCACTTCACTACCTCTGCCACAAAGAAGATATTTTTTTTCGGAGGGTGGGGGTGGGGTGGGGGGACGGGGGGACGGGGACATGCTGTTTTATACTCCCACTGTAAACCAAAGCTTGACGTAAGAACATTGTACCTGTACACTAAATAACAATGCAAGGCGTATTCCTCCCAGCGTTATCCCGGCAACACAAACAGAAAGATTAGAAAATTATACTTCGTAAAGCTCTCATCTTGCATATCCTCCACACTCCTGTTTGTCTGTCATCATTAATGCTTTCGCACACAAAGGCTCTTACTCCTCTCTGTTTGTGTGTATGTGTGTATGTGTGTGTGTGTGTGTGTGTGTGTGTGTGTGTGTGTGTGTGTGTGTGTGTGTGTGTGCTTGTGACGCGCAAGTGTGTGTGTAACGTTCAAGCGTGTGAGTGAGTGCAGATGTGACGAGAGTCGAACCCCAGGGCAGTTATCCAGTCACCCGAGGAAACATAAAGATGTGTACAAAACAACAACAGCGCAACAACAGACTCTGGGCTGCTCTTTCTTCCTCCACAACAATTTTAATAAGCTAGAGACGTTTTCTCTCTCAGTTCAAAGTGAAGCACATTTGTTGGTGCTTTTTTAAATGCAGGGGAAGCGGTAGTGAATCTGAACCAATTGAAGGTAATTGGAGATCACCCTCAGCTGAGATGTCATCATTTGGAGTTCTCTTTCATCATTGGGTTATTTTGAAGTTTGAACATTTTGTAGAGGGACCTACCCAACAAGTTGACGGCTGTTTGGGGATTGTATTTACGCTTCGAGGTGACGTGAACGGCAAAACAGTTATTTTTTCCACGAGTTTCACGACTGTGTTGATTTGACAAAGTAAATATCTCTTCGTTGAAGACATTGCAGGAGCTTCCCCTGTGTATCAACATGTAGTCGAGTGACCACAGAGTTAGTAAACCTAAATCTCTTGCTTGTGTCTATGTTCAGAGCCTATTAACTAGTATGGAGGACTGAATCCCTATCTTAGTGTCTCTCACATAGTAACCATCCAATGGGAACAAGTGAATCTGAGCCTGTCAGTAAGCCAGACAGACATTAGACAGCTTTAAGATAATTAGGAAGTGGAGTTTCACTCGAGGGAACAAGGTACAGCAGCCAAATCCTTTTACAACTATCTCGCGCCCTTTCATGTTCCCAGATGCTGAACGAAATCAAACCCTCCCTTCGTGGTTGACGAGCCGTCAAGGAGACATAAAGTTGCCTCCCCCCTGCCCCCCTGCCCCCCCCCCCCCCCCCCCCCCCGCCCCCCGGATGCCTGATTATGCAGACACGTATGTTCTAGAACCGTAACAGCATTATAGCAAACTGATAAGAGACAGGTATGGTTTAGTATGATAAAGAAAGAGATATGAGGCGTTATAACACCAGGAATCTGGTTGATCTACTATGGCAGCGGTAGACCTACTGATGTGAGCCACAGCCCCCATGGAGAATGTTCAATCTGAGCAGAGATATTGCACTGCAGTCTGGACAAAGAGTTGCTGGTGCGTAACGTTAATCCAGTCAGGCAGACTCACTATCTTTTGGATTCCCCCACACCTGGGGCTCTTTGGTTCCTGTGGCAGATCATTTTACTCAGGCTTGAACCTAAAGTCAAATGTGTCCCTTTATCCAACTAACATGAAACCAATCTTTTTTGTTGTTGCATAAAACAGGTTTGCTCAGTGTTGATGATTTGCATGACCTAGTCACTGAAGGAACAAAACACAAGATTCACTTTGAGGAGAACTGAACATTACGATGGAGAATGTGCCATTCAGCCTCAGGTCTAGTGTTCTCTATCAACTGTGAGGATACTGCTGTAAAATAATCACTTCCTATATGTGTGGTCCAGAGTCTCTCTACCACAGTGAATCTGAGCCTGTCAGTAAGCCAGACAGACATTAGACAGCTTTTAAGATAATTAGGAAGTGGAGTTTCACTCGAGGGAACACGGTACAGTAGCCAAATCTATCTTGCGCCCTTTCATGGTCCCAGATGCAAAACTAAATCAAAACCCTCCCTTTGCAGTTGACAAGCCATCCAGGAGACATAAAGTTGTCACCCCCCCCCAACCTCAGAAGGAGTGTGGGAATTAGAGGGTGGGGAGGAGGGAGGTGTGTGTGTGTGTAGTGAGCAGTAATATTTGTGTAGAACAGATGTTATAAATATCTCACAAGCAACTCGTAATTAAGACCAAGGGTGAATTTTGGCCCATTCCTGCTGACAGAGCTGGTGTAACTGAGTCAGGTTTGTAGGCCTCCTTGCTCGCACATGCTTTTTCAGTTCTGCCCACAAATGTAAATCTAAATGATTGAGGTCATGGCTTTGTGATGGCCCCTCAAATACCTTGACTTTGTTGTCCTTAAGCCATTTTGCCACAACTTTGGGGTCATTGTCCATTTGGAAGATCCATTTGCGACCAAGCTTTAACTTCCTGACTGATGTCTTGAGATGTTGCTTCAATATATCCACATAATTTTCCTCCCTCATGATGCCATCTATTTTGTGAAGTGCACCAGTCCCTCCTGCAGCAAAGCACCCCCACACCATCATGCTGCCACCCCTGTGTTTCACGGTTGGGATGGTGTTCTTCGGCTTGCAAGCCTCCCCCTTTTTCCTCCAAACACATTATAGCCAAACAGTTCTATTTTTATTTATTTATTTTTTATTTATTTTACCCCCTTTTTCTCCCCAATTTCGTGGTATCCAATTGTTTAGTAGCTACTATCTTGTCTCATCGCTACAACTCCCTTCTGTATGGGCTCGGGAGAGACGAAGGTTGAAAGTCATGCGTCCTCCGATACACAACCCAACCAAGCCGCACTGCTTCTTAACACAGCGCCATCCAACCCGGAAGCCAGCCGCACCAATGTGTCGGAGGAAACACCGTGCACCTGGCAACCTTGGTTAGCACGCACTGCGCCCGGCCCGCCACAGGAGTCGCTGGTGCGCGATGAGACAAGGATTTCCCTACCGGCCAAACCCTCCCTAAACCGGACGACGCTAGGCCAATTGTGCGTCGCCCCACGGACCTCCCGGTCGCGGCCGGTTACGACAGAGCCTGGGCGTGAACCCAGAGTCTCTGGTGGCACAGCTGGCGCTGCAGTACAGCGCCCTTAACCACTGCGCCACCCGGGAGGCCCAAACAGTTCTATTTTTGTATCATCAGACCAGAGGACATTTCTCCAAAAGTCTGATCTTTGTCCCCATGTGCAGTTGCAAACCGTAGTCTGTCTTTTTTATGGCGGTTTTAGAGAAGTGGCTTCTCCTTGCTGAGCGGCCTTTAAAGTTATGTCGAATTCGGACTCGCTTTACTGTGGTTATAGATACTTCTGTACCTGTTTCCTCCAGCATCTTCACAAGGTCCTTTGCTGTTGTTTTGGGATTGATTTGCAATTTTCGCACCAAAGTATGTTCATCTCTAGGAGACAGAGTGCGTCTCCTTCCTGAGCGGTATGACGGCTGCGTGGTCCCATGGTGTTTATACTTGCGTACTATTGTTTGTACAGATGAATGTGGTACCTTCAGGGATTTTGGAAATTGCTCCCAAGGATGAACCAGACTTGTGGAGGTCTACCATTTTTGGAAGTCTTGGCTGATTTCTTTTGATTTTCCCATGATGTCAAGCAAAGGGGCCCTGAGTTTGAAGGTAGGCCTTGAAATACATCCACAGGTACACCTCCAATTGACTCAAATCATGTCAATTAGCCTATCAGAAGCTTCTAAAGCCATGACATCATTTTCTGGAATTTTCCAAGCTGTTTAAAGGCACAATCATCTTAGTGTATGTAAACTTCTGACCCACTGGACTTCTGATACAATTCCCTGTAAGTGAAATAATCTGTCTGTAAACAAATTTTGGAAAAATGACTTGTGTCATACACAAAGTTGATGTCCTAACCAACTTGCCAAAACTATAGTTTGTTAACAAGAAATGTGTGGAGTGGTTTAAAAACTGGTTTTAATGACTCCAACCTAAGTGTATGTAAACTTCTGATTTCAGCTGTACATATAGATAGTAGCAGAGTAATTTAGAGTTCACCCTATACAGATACAACTAACCACAGAGATAATACATACATATAGATAGTATCAGAGTAATTTAGAGTTCACCCTATACAGATACAACTAATCACAGAGATAATACATACATAGAGATAGTTACTTGTCCTTTGGCATTGGCCTCCGTCTTCCAACTCCAGGTGTCGGCGAGCTCTTGAATTAGGGGCGAGCCTACATGTGTGTGTGTGTGTGTTTGTGTGTGTCTGTGTGTGTACTGTGTGGCCCGCAGGAGTGCTGACTCCATTCACTTCAAATCTCGCCCACTCCCCTTCTCTCACCTCTCCTCATATACATAGAAGCATGGCCGGCAGATAGCATTAGTCCCCGTAATCAGAGGGCCTGTCCCATTTGCTCTGCATAGTGATCTGTCACACAGTGCCACAGGAAGCAGAAAGCCCCTGGTGTGGGGCAATACAAAGGTAGTGCATCTGCCTGGGTGGATTAACGTTGAGGTGCCAGGTACTCTGTATATTTCTGCTCAGGTGGAAATGGGCTATTAGATTGTTATGAGAATAAGCGAGATTACATGTTTTATTCACAAATGCTTGGTGCACAGCCAACTTCATGTGTCAAACGCACATCACCAAGACAAAATGAGTTCCCAAAACGGAGGAGAGTAGAAAAAAACAACACAAACATCTATTTGGATTCCGTCAAATCAATTTATCAATCTGCTTGTAAGAGCTGCTCTGTGAATTCTGGATCAGAATTCACTTTGTCAACAAAAAATATTTGTCAAACACATATTATTCAGTGGCAGATGAGACGAGACCAAGTTATCTCTGTGACTAAAATCTGACTGGACTGGACAGGAGTTTTTGGAGAGATTGAACCGTTCTCCAATCTGGCGGCAAAATATCTTTGATGCAAATAAGGCACATGCAATGACTAGTCTCCCGGTGGCTCCTGGTGAAAAAGATGCAATATTTTGGAGCCACTTTACTTATCTTGGCATCATTCAAACAAGACCGAATGCAACATTTCCACAGTTTCCCCAAAACATTTCCCTCATCAATCACAATACCCCATAACGACAAAGCTAAATCATGTTTTTAGACATTTTTGCAATTGTGAAAAAAACAACAACAGATACCTTATTTACATAAGTATTCAGACCCTTTGCCATGAGACTCGAAATTGAGCTCAGGTGCATCCTGTTCCCATTGATCATCCTTAATAATATTTCTACAACTTGATTGGAGTCCACCTGTGGTAAATTCAATTGATTGGACATGATTTGGAAAGGCACACACCTGTCTATATAAGGTCCCATAGTTGACAGTGCATGTCAGAGCAAAAACCAAGCCATGAGGTTGAAGGAATTGTCCATAGAGCTCCGAGACAGGATTGTGTCGAGGCACATATCTGGGGAAGGGTACCAAAAAATGTCTACAGTATTGAAGGTCACCAAGAACACAGTGGCCTCCATCATTCTTAAATGGGAGAAGTTTGGAACCACCAGACTCTTCCTGGAGCTGGCAGCCCGGCCAAACTGAGCGGTCAGTGGACAAGGGCTTTGGTCAGGGAGGTGACCAAGAACCCGATGGTCACTCTGACAGAGCTCCAGAGTTCCTCTGTAGAGATGGGAGAACCTTCCAGAAGGACAACCATCTCTGCAGCACTCCACCAATCCCAATCAGACCTATATGATAGAGTGGCCAGATGGAAACCACTCCTCAGTAAAAGGCACATGATAGCCCGCTTGGAGTTTGCCAAAAGGCACCTAAAGAATCTCAGAGGATAAGAAACAAGATTCTCTGGTTTGATGAAACCAAGATTGAACTCTTTGGCCTGAATGCCGATGAAAAACATCCCCACAGCATGATGCTGCCACCATCATGCTTGACTGTTGGGATGGTGCCAGGTTTCTTCCAAACCTGGCACCATCCCAACAGTCAAGCATGATGGTGGCAGCATCATGCTGTGGGGATGTTTTTCATCGGCAGGACTGGGAGACTAGTCAGGACCAAGGGAAAGATGAACGGAGCAAAGTACAGAGAGATCCTTGATGAAAACCTGCCCCAGACCACTCTGGACCTCAGACTGGGGTGATGGTTCACCTTCCAACAACGAAATGACCTGAAGCACACAGCCAAGACACACAGCCAGTGGCATCGGGACAAGTCTCTAATTGTCCTTGAACCGATCGAAAACACGACCTGACCTTGAACCCGACCTGAAAATATCTGTGCAGCGACGCTTCCCATCCAACCTGACAGAACTTGAGAGGATACTGCAGAGAAGAATGGGAGAATCTTCCCAAATACAGATGTGCCAAGCTTGTAGCGTCATACCCAAGAATACTCAAGGCTGTAGCCGCTGCCAAAGGTGCTTCAACAAAGTACTGAGTAAAGGGTCTGAATACTTCTGTAAATGTGATGTTTCAGTTTGATATTTTTATAAATTGGGTTAAATCTCTAAAAACCTGCTTTGTCATTATGGGGTGTTGTGCGTAGATTGAGAGGACATTAAAACAATTTATTTTTAGAATAAGGCTGTAACGTAACAAAATGTGGGAAAAGTCAAGGGGTCTGAATACTTTCCGAATGCACTGTACAACTGCAGCATTTTTTAGGACATACAATTTACTATTAGATTAATACATGACTACTAACAGTGGGTATTATATTTACTGTTAGCAATCTAGCAAATGTATTTTGAGTCTTCACTTCCTCGTGTGGTAAATTAGATCCAAATGAATTAGCCAATGATATTAGTACACATAAAGGTATAGGCAAATTAATCTCTTTTGAACAAAAAAATTCAGAAAATTCAGGAGCCCTATTTAAACAGTAAAATAAACCAACAGTACCTTATTAATGTCAATTCACAATTCATGACAATCACTGGATGAGGTTGTACATCAAAATATCTTCAATCATGTATTCCTGAAAGATGAAACAACTTGTTTCTTCAATAGTCTACAGTACCACCGCAGTAGTCTGTAACACGATCTAAATCACTGTGAATTACTAAATGAAAGGGCTTTTAGTTGACTAAAATGGCCCATTGTTTTTGTCATTTTGACAAATAACTAGACTAACTCATTATTCAAATGACAAAAATGTGACTAAGACTTCATTATATTTTAGTCAAAACGACTACAACTAGACCAATATTTTAGTCAAAATGACTACAACTAGACCAACAAAATAAAGACGACTGCCAACATGAACACTGCGCTGGATGTGGAGACTATGTAAATGTTTCTGGTCTTGCAGATCTCTCTCATCATCTCTACCCAGCAGGAAATGGCCTTGCTGCAGTTCTAGATCAATGCCGGTAAGACTTTACAAATCAATAGTTTTAACGAAGCACCAATTTCAGGAAGTGTCCTTGCTGCAGTTCCAGATCAAGGCCGGTAAGACATTACAAATCAATAGTTTTGATGAAGCACCAATTTAGAGGCAGCCGACCGCAGCAAATTTGTTGTGCTCTGAAAAATATCCTATGAAAAAGCTGCCGGCAATCCGATGATTTGGCCTCCCTTAAGTCCTATTTTTTTTTCGTATTTTCTATTAACTCGGTTCCAGATTTCCTTTGTGTGCGCCTGTCAGCCCACCCTTCATGTTTTGCCTGTTGAGCCAAGGGCCTTTCACCAACCCTGCCACTGTGTCATACAGAGGCAAAAAGGCATGTTTTGTGGGACAGTGTTAGCGGTATTTACATGTTTCCCTGATACTTTCAACAGGCATCGACATAAGACAGGATCAGATTATTTGTGCTACATTGTATCCTAAGCGGTTGTCAAGGCTACACTTTAGAATCCTCCAACGTTTTCACATAGCCTGTCATTGACCTGGTCGTTGTCATAACAGTAATGTCGTTGTTCTGACACGATCTGTCATTACTGTTATAGATCCTTTATGTCATTGATATTACTTTGTTGGAACTCAGCAATCATTTCTATAGTGTACTGAACAAAAATATAAACGCAACATATAAAGTGTCTGTCCCATTTGTTTCATGAGCTGAAATAAAAGGTCACAGAAATGTTCCAAAAAGCTTATTTCTCTCAAATTTTGTGTATTAAATCTGTTTACATCCCTGTTAGTGAGAATTTCTACTTTGCCAAGATAATCCATCCACCTGACAGGTGTGGCATATCAAGAAGTTGATTAAACAGCATAATCATTACGCAGTTGCACCTTGTGCTGTGGACAATAGAATTCCACAAAAATGTGCAGTTTTGTCACACAGCACAATGCCACAGATGTCTCAAGTTTTGAGGGAGCGTGCAATTGGCATGCTGACTGCAGGAATGTCCACCAGAGCTATTGCCAGAGAATTGAATGTTTATTTTACTTAACCATAAGCCTCCTCCAACGTCGTTTTAGAGAATTTGGCAGTACATCCAACCGGCCTCAGACCACGTGTAACCACGCCAACCCATGACCTTTACATTTGGTTTATTCGTCTGAGACCAGCCACCCAGCTGATGAAAGTGTGGGATTGCACAACCGAAGAATTTCTGCACAAACTGTCAGAAACCGTCTCAGGGAAGCTCATCTGTGTGCTCGTCGTTACAACTGCATTTTATCGATGGCAATTTGGATGCACAGAGATACCGTAACGAGGCTCATTGTCGTACCATTCATCCGCCACAATCACCTCATGTTTCAGCATGATAATGCACAGCCATATGTTGCAAGGATCTGTACACAACTCCTGGAAACTGAGAATGTCCCAGTTTTTCCATGGCCTGCACACTCACCAGACATGTCACCCATTGAGCTGGTTTGGGATGCTCTGGATCGACGTGGACAACAGCGTGTTTCAGTTCCCGACAATATCCAGCAACTTCACACAACCATTGAAGAGGAGTGGGGACAACATTCCACAGGCCACAATCAACAGCCTGATCAACTCTATGTGAAGGAGATGTGTCGCGCTGTATGAGACAAATGTTGGTCAACCAGATACTGACTGGTTTTCTGATCCACGCCACTAATTTAAAAAATAAATCTGTAACCAACAGATGCATATCTGTATTCCCAGTCATGTGAACTTCATAGATCAGGGCCTAATGAATTTATTTCAATTGACTGACTTTCTGTCCTGGTCAGTTCCTGGATGGGAGACCAGATGCTGCTGGAAGTGGTGTTGGAGCGCCAGTAGGAGGCACTCTTTCCTCTGGTCTAAAAAAAATATCCCAATGCCCCAGGGCAGTGATTGGGGACACTGCCCTGTGTAGGGTGCTGTCTTTCGGGTGTCCAGACTCTCTGAGGTCATTAAAGATCCCATGGCACTTATCGTAAGAGTAGGGATGTTAACCCTGGTGTCCTGGCTAAATTCCCAATCTGGCCCGCAAACCATCACGGTCACCTAATAATCCCCAGTTTACAATTGGCTCATTCATCCCCCTCCTCTCCCCTGTAACTATTCCCCAGGTCGTTGCTGCAAATGAGAACGTGTTCTCAGTCAACTTACCTGGTAAAATAACGGATAAATAAAAAAATTTAAAAATATGAAGTGTAACTCAGTAAAATTATTGAAATTGTTGCATGTAGCGTTTATATTTTTGTTCAGTTTAGAAACACTTATAGTTTTACTGTTGCTAGTTACATTGCAATTCCCTGGTCTTGCAAATCTCTGCTATTGAAGACATAACAATGATTACTTTATTAACCCTCATACTACCGACTGAGGTCATTTTTTACACCAGAGGCATATTTAAAAAAAAATCATAACCCAATGCTGGTTTATTCAATTCTTAAATGTTTTTCATGACTTTGTCAATCAACTTTTTCTTAAATTTACATGTATATGTAACTTTTTGGGTGACCTGACCAAATTCACATAGAAATGTTAGTTAAAGATATTTCATTCTCATTGAAAGCAAGTCTAAGAAGCCATATATGTTCAATGTGCTCTATTTCTATACTTCCAGTTTTTATGTTTAGTTTTTGTGTCTTTAACTTTGGCTTTACACGCCAGCTTCAAACAGCTGAAAATACTATATGTTTGGTTCTGGAAAATATATTTAACAGCGGTTTAGATGCTACAATGATTCTCTACACAATGACTGCTCGTTTTGTTATATAAACTGAACGTAGCAACCAGGAAATGGCGGAGTGATTTCTGCGTAGTGCATCTTTAATCAATCAAAATCATGTTTTGTTTAGTTATTTCGTGTTTCTGTATCAATGTGGGCTTAAAAAAAGTAATTTGTGGTCATTTTGACTTCAGCCAGAAACACCTTATTCCACCTGTAGTAATTTGATAGATAAGGACCTTCATTTGAATGTAAGTTTCTCTGGAGACACGTAGGACATAATAACACGGTATCATTCCACCAGAGAGGGGAGTGGGGCCTGTATCAGTGACGTTGACCAGATCAACCTATCACCTGCACAGATAAAGCTCCCCATGTGCTCGCACAAGATTGTACTTTTCTATACCACGTAACGTAAGACTTTGTACAAATCCAAAACCACCTACATTTTTTTTGTGCAAATAAAAATCTGACAATGGTATACCAGGTCTGCTAATGGTTTAAATATTTAGTAGAACTACATTGCAAAACTCAGATACACTCGTAATCTACACAGAGAGCTCGACTGGTGTGTATTCTCCCAAAAGTAGTTCTTCCAAATGCAGGTTTTTCGAGGAGACAATATTCAGTTCTACGTAATTTCATATCCTCAGAGGGTGGAGGGAAACCAGTTGGAGCTATTTTGACCAGATAGACAGATCACCTGCAGAGATGGAGCACCTTATGTGCCCGTATATGGTTCTAACTATGTAAGACCATCTACAAAATGGACATTACCATACATATATACTTAGTTACAGTCAAAACAGCTTATAAAAGTCTGTATCCCCCCAATTGTTTTTTTTATCTACCAGAAACGTTATATAAACACCAGAATTCCATTAATATTCTATATGTGCAACTTGTTATGGTATTTGGGTTACTATAACATTTGGTTTGAAGTAACTTTGAGGATTTGGGCATGATTTTTGACGCACGTGCACCACTCCCACTGTTTCACTAGCAGCGATGCTAATGCTAGCTGTGTGGGGGGAAACTGAGACGTATTGTTTTGTCATTGTCAACGCAGGTTCAGTGGAACAAATACAGTGGGGCAAAAAAGTATTTAGTCAGCCACCACTTGTGCAGGTTCTCCCACTTAAAAAGATGAGAGAGGCCTGTAATTTTCATCATAGGTACACTTCAACTATGACAGACAAAATGAGAAAAAAAAATACAGAAAATCTCATTGTAGGATTTTTTATGAATTTATTTGCACATTATGGTGGAAAATAAGTATTTTGTCACCTACAAACAAGCAAGATTTATGGCTTTCACAGACCTGTAACTTCTTCTTTAAGAGGCTCCTCTGTCCTCCACTCGTTCGTTACCTGTATTAATGGCTGTATTCATATTTACTTCAAAATTCTAAAAACGAAATGATAATCAAATGATGGTAAATCTATTTTTTAGTACTAATGTGGTTCATACTTTGGAAACGATCTGCACAATATATAAATATATAAGGATAAAATGTGTATTTTATACTGACAGAATACGCAAATGAACTGTAATTATGTTTAAACGAATATTTCATAATTCTAAAAAACTATATAATACTACAATCAAATGATAGTAAATCTGCTTTTTAGTACTAATGTGGTTTGACCAGAGAACAGAGCTACACTAGTACTAGGAGGAAAAACAGCAACATTATTTTAATTTGACACAAAATCATTTGACATCCACAATGGAATAGCCGACCCAAGCGACTGTGAAGACGATGTGTCAGAAAATGCAATTCAGTCCCATCAAAATATGACATATACCTAATAAGTATTCATAAGTTAGGTTCTATTAATTTAATGACTTGATACCATGACATGGAACACTATATTCCAGCTGTAACACCAGTAGCCAATTAGCATCTAATTATTGTACATGCCACCGTGTCATTGCTTCGAGCGGTCATTTATCATTAGTTGTCATGAGCGTTCACAAGGAGGGTTAAAACAGATGTCATCTTTAGCACGACACCGAGATGGCTGCCTGACACCAAGTTAATTACAGTGCTATCCCAATTAAATGTTTCGCTTCAATCATGCCCCTCACGTTCTAGACGCTGTAGTTGCTGTTCTCCGTCTCGTGAAAGATGTTCTCTCTATCAAATTATGACTGACGGTTCATCTAGTGTAACAATTTTTCTCCGTTCTGTGTAGGTCTTTGACTTAACGGAGATTAGCCTTTAGCTAGGTTAACGTTAAGTTAGCGTTAGCGGCTAACCTAATGTGGAAAGGGAAGTGGGAGACCTAGTCAAGTTGTCCAACTGAATGTATTCAACTGAAATGTGTCTTCCACATTTAGCCCAACCCCTCTGAATCAGAGAGGTGTGTCTTCCACATTTAACCCAACCCCTCTGAATCAGAGAGGTGTGTCTTCCACATTTAACCCAACCCCTCTGAATCAGAGAGGTGTGTCTTCCACATTTAACCCAACCCCTCTGAATCAGAGAGGTGTGTCTTCCACATTTAACCCAGCCCCTCTGAATCAGAGAGGTGTGTCTTCCACATTTAACCCAACCCCTCTGAATCAGAGAGGTGCGACATGCATCATGTTATAGCATTATATTACATTTATTGTGTATATTCTGTTTATTGTGTGTATTCTGTGTATTCTGTTTGTGTTTATTGCGCTTATTGTGTTTATTGTGTTTTATTGTGTTTATTGTGTGTATTCAGTTTATTGTGTATATTCTGTTTACTGTGTCTTGTGTTTATTGTGTTTTATTGTGTTTATTCTGTTTGTGTTTTTTCAGTTTATTGTGTATATTCTGTTTATTGTGTGTATTCTGTGTATTATGTTTGTGTTTATTGCGCTTATTGTGTTTATTGTGTTTTATTGTGTTTATTGTGTGTATTCAGTTTATTGTGTATATTCTGTTTATTGTGTGTATTCAGTTTATTGTGTTTTATTGTGTTTATTGTGTGTATTCAGTTTATTGTGTATATTCTGTTTATTGTGTGTTTTCTGTTTATTGTATACATTCTGTTTGTGTACATTCTGTTTATTGTGTACTTTCTGTTTATTGTATACATTCTGTTTGTGTACATTCTGTTTATTGTGTACTTTCTGTTAATTGTATACATTCTGTTTGTGTACTTTCTGTTTATTGTATACATTCTGTTTGTGTACATTCTGTTTATTGTGGCAGTTCCAGGTCAAATTCTGGGTACATGTTAATGTTCTTGGCGATAAAGGTGATTGTGATCAAGAGAGAAACATGCAGTGGTCTGTTTGTTATGTGACTGGGTTGTACTGTCCTGTTTGTGGATGTGATTGTGCTGTACTCCTGTTTGTGGATGTGA
Source organism: Oncorhynchus mykiss (assembly GCF_057628025.1). NCBI lineage: Eukaryota > Metazoa > Chordata > Actinopteri > Salmoniformes > Salmonidae > Oncorhynchus > Oncorhynchus mykiss. The sequence goes on along the minus strand of NC_143030.1, from coordinate 75,318,085 downwards.
CTGTGTTGTAGTCTGCTGTTTGTGGATGTGACTGTGTTGTATTCTGCTGTTTGTGGATGTGACTGTGTTGTATTCTGCTGTTTGTGGATGTGACTGTGTTGTATTCTGCTGTTTGTGGATGTGACTGTGTTGTATTCTGCTGTTTGTGGATGTGACTGTGTTGTATTCTGCTGTTTGTGGATGAGACTGTGTTATACTCTGCTGTTTGTGGATGTGACTGTGTTGTAGTCTGCTGTTTGTGGATGTGACTGTGTTGTATTCTGCTGTTTGTGGATGTGACTGTGTTGTATTCTGCTGTTTGTGGATGTGACTGTGTTGTATTCTGCTGTTTGTGGATGTGACTGTGTTGTATTCTGCTGTTTGTGGATGTGACTGTGTTATACTCTGCTGTTTGTGGATGTGACTGTGTTGTATTCTGCTGTTTGTGGATGTGACTATGTTGTATTCTGCTGTTTGTGGATGTGACTGTGTTATACTCTGCTGTTTGTGGATGTGACTGTGTTGTATTCTGCTGTTTGTGGATGTGACTGTGTTATACTCTGCTGTTTGTGGATGTGACTGTGTTGTATTCTGCTGTTTGTGGATGTGACTGTGGTGTATTCTGCTGTTTGTGGATGTGACTGTGTTATACTCTGCTGTTTGTGGATGTGACTGTGTTGTATTCTGCTGTTTGTGGATGTGACTGTG
>NC_143030.1:75284898-75312398 GCF_057628025.1 Oncorhynchus mykiss | reverse complement strand
CAATTATCTTATTCTTACTGATGTCTTTTAGTAGTGGTTTATTTTGCTGTGGTAGCCATGCTGGTAAAGTGTGCCTTTAATTCTAAATAAATCACAGACAGTGTCATCAGCAAAGCACCTCCACACCACCTCCTCCATGCTTCACTGTAATGCTCCGGGTGTCGTGGGTGTGGAGTCAGACGCAGGAGACAGAGAGTGCAAGGCTGTGCTCTTTTAATGCACCAACGCACCACAGGGTGCTCACAATAATAACGGCCCCAAACACGGGGAATGAGAAAGGTACAACTGAAATTTCCCGACCAGGAACAAACACGTTCCTCTACATTAGAGCCGAAGGTTACAATCATTAATCCCGCACAACAACTAGGCGGGCCGGCTGTCTAATAAAGACAAACTAATCATTCACTAACAGGTGCTACCAATAAACATACAAGGAGGGGGAGGAAAGACAATCAGTGGCAGCTAATAGGCCGGTGACGACGACCGCCGAGCGCCACCCGCCCGGGAAGGGAAACCACCCTCGGTCGGACTCGTGACATTCACGGTGGGAACCACACATGCAGAGATTATCCGTTCACCTACTCAGCGTCTCACAAAGAGATTGGAACCAAAAATCTAATTTGGACTAATCATACCAAAGGACAGATTTCCAACGGTCGAATGTCCATTGGTCCAAGCAAGTCTCTTCTTCTTATTGGTGTCCTTTAGTAGTGGTTTCTTTTGCAGCAATTCGACCACAAAGGCCTGATTCACACAGTCTCCTCTGAACAGTTGATGTTGAGATGTGTCTGTTACTGGAACTCTGTGAAGCATTTATTTGGGCTGAAATTTGAAGTGCAGTTAATTCTAAAGAACGTATCCTCTGCAGCAGAGGTAACTCTGGGTCTTTCTTTCCTGTGGCGGTCCTCATGAGACCCAGTTAACTCTAATGAACTTATCCTCTGCAGCAGAGGTAACTCTGGGTCTTTCTTTCCTGTGGCGGTCCTCATGAGAGACAGGTAACTCTAATGAATTTATCCTCTGCAGCAGAGGTAACTCTGGGTCTTTCTTTCCTGTGGCGGTCCTCATGAGACCCAGTTAACTCTAATGAACTTATCCTCTGCAGCAGAGGTAACTCTGGGTCTTTCTTTCCTGTGGCGGTCCTCATGAGACCCAGTTAACTCTAATGAACTTATCCTCTGCAGCAGAGGTAACTCTGGGTCTTTCTTTCCTGTGGCGGTCCTCATGAGACCCAGTTAACTCTAATGAACTTATCCTCTGCAGCAGAGGTAACTCTGGGTCTTTCTTTCCTGTGGCGGTCCTCATGAGACCCAGTTAACTCTAATGAACTTATCCTCTGCAGCAGAGGTAACTCTGGGTCTTTCTTTCCTGTGGCGGTCCTCATGAGACCCAGTTAACTCTAATGAACTTATCCTCTGCAGCAGAGGTAACTCTGGGTCTTTCTTTCCTGTGGCGGTCCTCATGAGACCCAGTTAACTCTAATGAACTTATCCTCTGCAGCAGAGGTAACTCTGGGTCTTTCTTTCCTGTGGCGGTCCTCATGAGACCCAGTTAACTCTAATGAACTTATCCTCTGCAGCAGAGGTAACTCTGGGTCTTTCTTTCCTGTGGCGGTCCTCATGAGACCCAGTTAACTCTAATGAACTTATCCTCTGCAGCAGAGGTAACTCTGGGTCTTTCTTTCCTGTGGCGGTCCTCATGAGACCCAGTTAACTCTAATGAACTTATCCTCTGCAGCAGAGGTAACTCTGGGTCTTTCTTTCCTGTGGCGGTCCTCATGAGACCCAGTTAACTCTAATGAACTTATCCTCTGCAGCAGAGGTAACTCTGGGTCTTTCTTTCCTGTGGCGGTCCTCATGAGACCCAGTTAACTCTAATGAACTTATCCTCTGCAGCAGAGGTAACTCTGGGTCTTTCTTTCCTGTGGCGGTCCTCATGAGACCCAGTTAACTCTAATGAACTTATCCTCTGCAGCAGAGGTAACTCTGGGTCTTTCTTTCCTGTGGCGGTCCTCATGAGACCCAGTTAACTCTAATGAACTTATCCTCTGCAGCAGAGGTAACTCTGGGTCTTTCTTTCCTGTGGCGGTCCTCATCAGACCCAGTTTAATAAGTTTCATAAAATTAACTTTTAACGAGGCACACCTGTTAATTGAAATGCATTCCAGGTGACTACCTCATGAAGCTGGTTGAGAGAATGCCAGGAGTGTGCATTATCATCAAGGCAAAGGGTGGCTACTATGAAGGAATCTCAAATATAAAATATATTTAGAATGTTTAACACGTTTTTGGTTACTACATAATTCCATATGTGTTATTTCATAGTTTTGATGTCTTCACTATGATTATACAATGTAGAAAATAGTAAAAATAAAGAAAATCCCTTGAATGAGTAGGTGTGTCCAAACTTTTGACTGGTACTTGAAGTGAAGTTTTCCCAATACCTTTGGTACCCTAAAATGAGGGGGACTAATACAAAAAGTGGTCTAATCTCTAAACGGGTCAGATATGGATGAAAATACCCTCAAAATAAAGCTGTCAGCCTGCACTTTAACCCCATAGTCATTGTATCATTTCCAATCCAAAGTGCTGGAGTACAGAGACAAAACAACAACAAAAAATGTCTCACCGTCCAAATCCTTTTGGAGCTTTATGTAACAAGAATTTGATGCTGATTTTTGTTGACGTAAGACTTGATTTATTAAAACTAGGTTTCCCCCATTGGGGTTCACACTCATCACTGTGCATCCACATCTGAAACCCAACTGAGTGTACCGTTGACATACAAGTAGCTGTTCTGCAAGACTGACCAAGTCAGTGCATTTCGCTTTCCTATAATGCGATTGATCAGACTCATCTTCGCATCATATTTTTTTCATGACTCAATTTCCCTTAAACGGTTTTCCTCCAGGACGCTCTGTCTGTCCAGGCTCTTGCCCTGACTCAACTCAAACCCAGGGGACATTTTCTAGCCCATTAAACTGGTGATGAACCCTTAACGTCCCATCCAAGGTCCGTTCGAAGATCCATGTTCCAGTATTGACGACCTGAGTTTGTGCCTGCATGGCTAGGATAGAATTAACTCAGGAAAGTAGCTGAAGTGGTTTTTCATACACTTTTGCACATGGCTCAGCCATCTCAAAGGTATACATTAACACCAAGAGACATTCAGTAGAATATATAGAAACTAAAGTGGTGAAGATGGCCATATACATACGTTTCTCCCATGCCTTCGCTCGAGTGTGTGTGTGTGTGTGTGTGTGTGTGTGTGTGTGTGTGTGGAAAAGTGTCAGAGTGTGTGTGTGTGTTTGTAAAGATGCGATGCGAGGTGTGTGTAGTGATTAATGGAGGAACAACACAGCAGTCACCTTGTGAAAATCGCCTGAAGGCCTGAATATAATTTCTGCTCAACCTGTCTCTTCCCCACTTCTCTCCCTAGGCTATCTCTTGCCCTTATTTTAATCTCTCTCTGCCCTGTTGACCTGCGTTGGCGGTTCATGTTTTCTAAAGAGAACCCAATTGTGATCCCTGGCACCTGCATAGAGATTATCATGAAAGGACATTCAGGTGGCCATTTTGGGTGAATGGCTGGCTTTACAATGGTGGTGGTGACGAGAAAATGTAACCAACGTGTAGGCCTAACGCTCCTTGTCACACTGACGGTCACACTGACTCTAGTTTCACTACTTTACCTTTCTCTGCTCAGTGCTGCCCCGGTGAAGACCTGTGTGTGTGGTTCTGTCTGCAGTTTCTTAACATTGTTCTGCTGGCCACACATGGGCAGAAGCAGCATTTATGACATCATGGATCTTGTTATCAGTCATGGAGAGCTTTGTCATGAGGTCTCATCTGGGTTACTTAGATTGGCCAGTGTTAGGTTGGCCAGTGTTAGATTGACCAGTGTTAGATTGGCCCGTGTTATGTTAGCCAGTGTTAGGTTGGCCTGTGTTAGATTGGCCCGTGTTAGGTTGGCCAGTGTTAGATTGGCCCGTGTTAGATGGGCCCGTGTTAGATTGTCTAGTGTTAGGTTAGCCAGTGTTAGGTTGGCCCGTGTTAGGTTGGCCAGTGTTAGATTGGCCCGTGTTAGATTGGCCAGTGTTAGATTGGCCCGTGTTAGATTGGCCAGTGTTAGATTGACCAGTGTTAGATTGGCCCGTGTTATGTTAGCCAGTGTTAGGTTGGCCTGTGTTAGATTGGCCCGTGTTAGATTGGCCCGTGTTAGATTGTCTAGTGTTAGATTGGCCCGTGTTAGGTTGGCCAGTGTTAGATTGGCCTGTGTTAGATTGGCCCGTGTTAGATTGGCCAGTGTTAGATTGACCAGTGTTAGATTGGCCCGTGTTAGATTGTCTAGTGTTAGATTGGCCAGTGTTAGATTGACCAGTGTTAGATTGGCCCGTGTTAGATTGACCAGTGTTAGATTGACCAGTGTTAGATTGACCAGTGTTAGATTGACCAGTGTTAGGGTCACCTTTTCAAACTAAACATGCAAGCTGCTAAGTACCATACCCTGTCAGTACCATACACTGTCAGTACCATACACTGTCAGTACCATATACCCTGTCAGTACCATATACCCTGTCAGTACCACACACTGTCAGTACCATACACTGTCAGTACCATATACACTGTCAGTACCATATACACTCAGTACCATACACACTGCCAGTACCATACACACTGTCAGTACCATATACACTCAGTACCATACACTGTCAGTACCATACACTGTCAGTACCATACACTGTCAGTACCATACACTGGCAGTACCATACACACTGGAAGTACCACACACTGTCAGTACCATATACACTGTCAGTTCCATACACTGTCAGCACCATACACACTGTCAGCACCATACACTGTCAGTACCATATACACTGTCAATACCATACACACTGTCAGTACCATATACACTGTCAGTACCATATACACTGTCAGTACCATACACACTGTCAGTACCATACACACTATCAGCACCATATACTGTCAGTACCATATACACTGTCAATACCATACACACTGTCAGTACCATATACACTGTCAGTACCATATACACTGTCAGTACCATATACACTGTCAGTACCATACACACTGTCAGTACCATACACACTGTCAGCAGCATACGCTGCCAGTACCACACACTGTCAGTACCATACACACTGTCAGCAGCATACACTGTCAGTACCATACACTGTCAGTACCATACACACTGTCAGTACCATATACACTGTCAGTACCATACACACTGTCAGTACCATACACACTGTCAGCAGCATACGCTGCCAGTACCACACACTGTCAGTACCATACACACTGTCAGCAGCATACACTGTCAGTACCATACACACTGTCAGTACCATACACACTGTCAGTACCATATACACTGTCAGTGCCATACACACTGTCAGTACCATACACTGTCAGTACCATATACACTGTCAGTACCATACACACTGTCAGTACCATACACTGTCAGTACCATATACACTGTCAGTACCATACACTGTCAGTACCATATACACTGTCAGTACCATATACACTGTCAGTACCATATACACTGTCAGTACCATACACACTGTCAGTACCATACACACTGTCAGTACCATATACACTGTCAGTACCATACACTGTCAGTACCATATACACTCAGTACCATACACTGTCAGTACCATATACACTCAGTACCATATACTATACAGGCCATCTGGAAGATTGATTTAAATGTTTACTATTTTTATATTCATATTTAGATTGTTTTATTGTAAATTCTAAACAATTTAATAGTAAATTCAATAGACAAATTTGTTGTTCAATATTTAGTTTATCAATAGGTTATTGTGTTTCTATCTCCTTTACATAAGCTACCGGCCTATTTACAGTGTTTTAATCATTTGCAATAACTTGTGCTGTATTTGACAAAGGACTGTGACCGTTTCTGAAGGAGAAAACAATGGTTCATTGTTGTGGACCTGTCAGCAGAAGGTTTCAATCCAATGTATTTTCCCCCGACCTTAATGTTGACTGATTGAGAATCCTAAAACATTGTGTCTAGGCTACTCAAAAAACGAATTACAGTAGCCTACTTACATTTGACTGTGTAGCCTTGTAAACCGCACTGCAAAAAGGGTTGTATACAGCGAAACTTTAAATACATATAGCCTATCTCTATTTGGTAGACTTCTAGGCCCAATTAAATGAGAGATGACTATGGCAACTTCAGGACTATGAACCCATCACGGCCAGAAAAGGTGAAGCGTTTATGATCTTATTCTGCATTATTTATGAAAATGTAAAATAAATAGGAAATGGATTCGTATGTCCACATTTTTTGGGTGGGCTCTTTTCACTAATGGCAAATGTCTCCTGTTTAAAACATATTTATGAAAATTGTGTCATCCCCTTAAAAATATAAGTACTTACTTGCCTACTTATGATACAATACTTCAACCACTAGATATTGATATTCACTCTCTGTGTACGCATTGTCTGAAGTTTGCCGGGAGTGAAGTATATTCTTAGGTCAGAGTGAAGTATATTCTTAGGTCAGAGTGAAGTATATTCTTAGGTCAGAGTGAAGTATATTCTTAGGTCAGAGTGAAGTATATTCTTAGGTCAGAGTGAAGTATATTCTTAGGTCAGAGTGAAGTATATTCTTAGGTCAGAGTGAAGTATATTCTTAGGTCAGAGTGAAGTATATTCTTAGGTCAGAGTGAAGTATATTCTTAGGTCAGAGTGAAGTATATTCTTAGGTCAGAGGGAAGTATATTCTTAGATCAGAGTGAAGTATATTCTTAGGTCAGAGTGAAGTATATTCTTAGGTCAGAGTGAAGTATATTCTTAGGTCAGAGTGAAGTATATTCTTAGGTCAGAGTGAAGTATATTCTTAGGTCAGAGTGAAGTATATTCTTAGGTCAGAGTGAAGTATATTCTTAGGTCAGAGTGAAGTATATTCTTAGGTCAGAGGGAAGTATATTCTTAGATCAGAGTGAAGTATATTCTTAGGTCAGAGTGAAGTATATTCTTAGGTCAGAGTGAAGTATATTCTTAGGTCAGAGTGAAGTATATTCTTAGGTCAGAGTGAAGTATATTCTTAGGTCAGGGTGAAGTATATTCTTAGGTCAGAGTGAAGTATATTCTTAGGTCAGAGTGAAGTATATTCTTAGGTCAGAGTGAAGTATATTCTTAGGTCAGAGTGAAGCATATTCTTAGGTCAGAGTGAAGTATATTCTTAGGTCAGAGTGAAGTATATTCTTAGGTCAGAGTGAAGTATATTCTTAGGTCAGGGTGAAGTATATTCTTAGGTCAGAGTGAAGTATATTCTTAGGTCAGGGTGAAGTATATTCTTAGGTCAGAGTGAAGTATATTCTTAGGTCAGGGTGAAGTATATTCTTAGGTCAGGGTGAAGTATATTCTTAGGTCAGAGTGAAGTATATTCTTAGGTCAGGGTGAAGTATATTCTTAGGTCAGAGTGAAGTATATTCTTAGGTCAGGGTGAAGTATATTCTTAGGTCAGAGTGAAGTATATTCTTAGGTCAGGGTGAAGTATATTCTTAGGTCAGAGTGAAGTATATTCTTAGGTCAGAGTGAAGTATATTCTTAGGTCAGGGTGAAGTATATTCTTAGGTCAGGGTGAAGTATATTCTTAGGTCAGAGTGAAGTATATTCTTAGGTCAGAGTGAAGTATATTCTTAGGTCAGAGTGAAGTATATTCTTAGGTCAGGGTGAAGTATATTCTTAGGTCAGAGTGAAGTATATTCTTAGGTCAGGGTGAAGGATATTCTTAGGTCAGAGTGAAGTATATTCTTAGGTCAGATGGAAGTATATTCTTAGGTCAGAGTGAAGTATATTCTTAGGTCAGAGTGAAGTATATTCTTAGGTCAGAGTGAAGCATATTCTTAGGTCAGAGTGAAGTATATTCTTAGGTCAGAGTGAAGTATATTCTTAGGTCAGAGTGAAGCATATTCTTAGGTCAGAGTGAAGTATATTCTTAGGTCAGGGTGAAGGATATTCTTAGGTCAGAGTGAAGTATATTCTTAGGTCAGAGTGAAGCATATTCTTAGGTCAGAGTGAAGCATATTCTTAGGTCAGAGTGAAGTATATTCTTAGGTCAGAGTGAAGTATATTCTTAGGTCAGAGTGAAGTATATTCTTAGGTCAGAGTGAAGTATATTCTTAGGTCAGAGTGAAGTATATTCTTAGGTCAGAGTGAAGCATATTCTTAGGTCAGAGTGAAGTATATTCTTAGGTCAGGGTGAAGGATATTCTTAGGTCAGAGTGAAGTATATTCTTAGGTCAGAGTGAAGCATATTCTTAGGTCAGAGTGAAGCATATTCTTAGGTCAGAGTGAAGCATATTCTTAGGTCAGAGTGAAGTATATTCTTAGGTCAGAGTGAAGTATAGTCTTAGGTCAGAGTGAAGTATATTCTTAGGTCAGAGTGAAGTATATTCTTAGGTCAGAGTGAAGCATATTCTTAGGTCAGAGTGAAGTATATTCTTAGGTCAGAGTGAAGTATATTCTTAGGTCAGAGTGAAGTATATTCTTAGATCATGTTCAGTTTTTATAATTAACAACTTTTGCGAGAACTGGCACACACATGTTTTGGGGTATATTTTGTACGTACGCAACATTTATAAATGAGGCCCAAGGTGTCTTCAGTGCACTTATACTCTTCTCTTTTTAAAGTACTTGGACTAGTTGTGCATTGGTTTCTAGGCACGAGAAACATTTGCTAACAGGGTCTCTGTTCAGGGAACTCTTGAGCAGGGTAGGTAAAAGCTTGAATCTCACCAGTGTGCTTCAGGCCAAAATAACAATGTGTGGAGCTGTATGGACACTTATGAATAATAGATATTCTACCCTGTAGATACGGAATATCTTCTAACATTTACACCACCACCTTTTTTTTGGACCACATAGCGAATGACGTAGGGGGGGACATTTACTCCCAATGCATGTTAAAATTACTGGGATAAAATATGTTAAATTGTCTGAAGTAACATTGGAAAGGCCAAATAAATAAAAGATCTAGTAAAATGGTACTCGCCTCTTTTATGTAAAGTAGTTCATAACTTTAGTGACAGTGGCATTGATATTTATGACCACACATTCACAGTGCCTCCGGCCAAGGAGGCACATACATTGGCCGATGATGACAGGGGTGCTGACAATTATTCTGACCTTTGAATCTGAAACTGTGAAAAAATAAATGCTGAAAAACAACAACTAGAATTGGTGGTTTGACGGATCACCAAACCGACCATTGTGACCGTGTCGGCATCAAAGAGCTGACGAAAAGTGATTGATTAGTGTCAATATAGACAAAGTTCGTCTCATTTAGATTCTTGGCCATTGTTGCTTTTCCCCCTGATCTGTGGCGTTGACAAATGAATCGTGGTTCTTTATACAGCGCCATGGATTCGCCTAGTATTCCAGATCTTCCCGTTCATAGAGAGAGGTTGTCCGCGATGACGTGTCATTTGTTAAATACCCGACAAGGGTATAGAGGGATGAATTGATGCAGCTGTCTCAACCCTAAACGAATCGGCTATCTCAATCAAGGCCCCTGTGGAAGACATAATTCCTTCTGTGACTCCCGAAAACTGCTTCACTTTTAATCATGTTAAGATGAAGAACTTATCTTAATATTAACTACATGTTGTAGACCTGATTGGCAGCTTTATAGTGAATCTTTCATTCTATAGGACGAGAGTGCAACAGGTTTACCACAGAAACTACAGCTGCAGTTCACATTGGATTCTTCCCAAGCTTTCGCTCTTAATGATTTTCTCTCAGTGGCTATTTCATAGGCGTGTGCCCCAGTGTCACTTCAGTATTGATTTAGGCTTTCAAACAGAGCTTGGCGTTTAATCTAAAGAATGTCAAACATCAGACATCGGCGTTGTACAGTCAATCCCCTGACAGGATTAAACTTTGCCTTGGCATTTATTTCACAGACCTTGAAGTTCCATTTTAATGTAACGTGGCGGCGTGCGCTGTCTATTCTGACTTTCAAATGTGCGAAGCCACATCAGCGTGGCGCTATACCCAGTTCGTCTCCCAAACTCTGCAGGCTACTATTACACCATGTTAATGAATTCAAAGCTGATGCTACAATTCCATAATATTTTAGCATTGCCAGTATGTGGGCGCTGCCGACAGCCTTGGCAGAGTAGGTACCATTTGCGTTGTGAGTGTGTGTCTGTGTGTGTTTGTGAATTGAGAGTTCAAGATAATGTAAATGTACAGTATGTTTGATTATTTTTTCAAAGATTTTTTCAAAGATCAAAAGATATACGATTACAATTATTATTTTCATCCAAATACACTAAGGAAGCACAAATAGCTGTGTCTTAGCGTCTTTTACATATATTGCAAAGGCCCTTGGGAATGTTTTTTTCACATGACTGCATCCCTGAGAAAGAAAATGGATGCTGTCATAAACAAAGGTCTTAGTTTTATGAATTAAACAAGAGTAGTTCCTCAAAGGCCTTCAAAGATCTTTGTCAAAGTAAAAAAAAAAAAATGAAGGCCAGACTTCCTAGAGGCTAATGACATCCAGGCGTGCCTGGTGTTAGTACTGTAACAGTATGCCCAACCCATTACAGTCTAAGCCGGGGGTCATACCAAGAAGGTCATACCAAGAAGGTCATACCAACAAGGTCATACCAAGGATCGTTATGCTATTTTATTTCTAATTTTAAGACCACTTGAAGTATCAAATAAAATGATAAAAATACATTTGATGAGCTTTTTTATTTGGTTTTACTGCTGTTAGCTCATGCATGTGCATTGAATAACAGATTCACTACATAGAACAACAGATATTCCCCCTCCAAAAAATCTAAAGGAAGTTTGTTCTGAAGTGTCTGTCCTATATCTGAGAGATATAAGAAAGATCACTAAACATTTTCAGTTTTTACATCTATTTAACCCCTTACTTTTGGCACTAAGAGTCTCCATATACAGCCGTGGCCAAAATATTTGAGAATGACACGAATATTAATTTTCACAAAGTCTGCTGCCTCAGTTTGTATGATGGCAATTTGCATATACTCCAGAATGTTATGAAGAGTGATCAGATGAATTGCAATTAATTGCAAAGTCCCTCTTTGCCATGCAAATGAACTGAATCCCAAAAAACATCTCCACTGCATTTCAGCCCTGCCTAAAAGGACCAGCTGACATCATGTCAGTGATTCTCTCGTTAACACGTGAGTGTTGACGAGGACACGGCTGGAGATCACTCTGTCATGCTGATTGAGTTCAAATAACAGACTGGAAGCTTCAAAAGGAGGGTGGTGCTTGGAATCATTGTTGTTCCTCTGTCAATCATGGTTACCTGCAAGGAAACACATTGCTTTGCACACAAAGGGCTTCACAGGCTGCCATATTGCTGCCAGTAAGATTGCACCTAAATCAACCATTTATCGGATCATCAATAACTTTAAGGAGAGAGGTTAAATTGTTGTGAACAAGGCTTCAGGGCGCCCAAGAAAGTCCAGCAAGCGCCAGGACCATCTGCACCACCAGTACAGAGCTTACTAAGGAATGGCAGCAGCACGTACAGTGAGGCGAATACTTTTGGAGGATGGCCTGGTGTCAAGAAGGGCAGCAAAGAAGCCACTTCTCTCCAGGAAAAACATCAGGGACAGACTGATATTCTGCAAAAGGTACAGGGATTGGACTGCTGAGGACTGGGGTAAAGTCATTTTCTCTGATTAATCCCCTTTCCGATTGTTTGGGGTATCTGGAAAAAAGCTTGTCCGGAGATGACAAGGTGAGCGCTACCATCAGTCCTGTGTCATGCCAGCAGTAAAGCATCCTGAGACCATTCACGTGTGGGGTTGCTTCTCAGCCAAGGGAGTGGGCTCATTCACAATTTTGCCTAAGAACACAGCCATGAATAGAGAATGGTACCAACACACACTCCGAGAGCAACTTCTCCCAACCATCCAGGAACAGTTTGGTGACAAACAATGCATTTTCCAGCATGATGGAGCACCTTGCCATAAGGCAAAAGTGATAACTAAGTGGCTCAGGGAACAAAACATTGATATTTTGGGTCCATGGCCAGGAAACTCCCCAGACCTTAATCCCATTGAGAACTTGTGGTCAATCCTCAAGACTCTTTGCATCAACTTCATGTAATTGTCAATAAAAGCCTTTGACACTTATGAAATGCTTGTAATTATACTTCAGTATTCCATAGTAACATCTGACAAAAATATCTAAAGACACTGAAGCAGCAAACTTTGTGGAAATTGATATTTGTGTCTTTTGGCCACGACTGTACTTTGCCCAAGTCAGGGAGGACAGGGTTCTGGATGATTTCTGTCCTATCGGTCCTCAGAGGCCTGCTGCTTCTCTTCTGCTGACAAGGCAGAAACAAGGGAATGTAATTATGTAGCCTGACTGTACGGTGTCTTTGGGAAGTATTCAGACCTCTTGACTTTTTCCACATTTTGTTAGTTTACAGCCTTATTCTAAAATTCGACTAAAAAACAATATATATTCTCATCCCTCTACACACAATACCCCATAATGACAAAACAAAACGTTTTTTTCACATTTTTGCCAATTGATAAAAAAACAACCTGAAATATCATATTTAAATGAGTATTCAGACCCTTTACTCAGTACTTTGTTGAAGCACATTTGGCAGCGATTACAGCCTCGAGTCTTCTTGGGTTTGACGCTACAAGCTTGGCACACCTGTATTTGGGTGTTTCACCTCTGCAGATCCTCTCAAGCTCTGTCAGGTTGGATGGGGAGCGTTGCTGCACAGATATTTTCAGGTCTCTCTAGAGATGTTTGGGTTCAAGTCCGGGCTCTGGCTGTATATTCAAAACAAATTTAATGAAATGCTTTGCAAAATGCACATTTGTTGTTCAATATTTTGTCTATCAATAGATTATTGTGTTTCAATCTCCTGTCTCTGTATAGGCTCTGAGATTAAATAGGCTATGATGTCTCGCTCCTCGCTCCTATCACACAGCAATACTGTGGCCTACTACCCATACTGTCAAATATTTTACATAACCTACCGGTCTATTTGCAATGTTTTAATTGTTTGCAATATTTTATTGTGCTGTATTTGACAAAGGACGGTGACCATTTATGAAGGAGAAAACAATGGTTCATTGTTATGGACCTGTCAGCAGAAGGTTTCAATTTCCAGGTCTCTCTAGAGATGTTTGATCAGGTTTAAGTCCGGGCTCTGGTTGGGCCACTCAAGGACTTTCAGAGACTTGTCGCGAAGCCATGCCTGCGTTGTCTTGGCTGTGTGCTTAGGGTCGTTGTCCTGTTGGAAGGTGAACCTTCGCCCCAGTCTGAGGTCCTGAGTGCTCTGGAGCTGATTTCCATCAAGGATCTCTCTCGTCAAGGATCTCTCTTTGCTCTGTTCACCTTTGGCTCGATCCTGACTAGTTTCCCAGTCCCTGCCGCTGAAAAACATCCCCACAGCATGGTACTGCTACCACCATGCTTCACCGTAGGGATGGTGCCAGGTTTCCTCCAGACGTGACGCTTGGCATTCAGGCCAAAGAGTTTAATCTTGGTTTCATCAGACCAGATCTTGTTTCTCATGGTCTGAGAGTCCTTTAGGTGCCTTTTGCCCACTCCAAGTGGGCTGCCATGTGCCTTTTACTGAGGAGTGGCTTCCGTCTGGCCACTCTAGCATAAAGACCTGATTGGTGGAGTGCTGCAGAGATGGTTGTCCTTCTGGAAGGTTGTCTCTATTCCGTGGAGGAACTCTGTAGCTCTGTCAGAGTGACCATCGGGTTCTTTGTCACCTCCCTGACCAAGGCCCTTCTCTCCCGATTGCTCTGTTTGGCCGGGCGGCCAGCTCTAGGAAGAGTCTTGGTGGTTCTAAACTTCTTCCATTTAAGAATGATGGAGGCCACTGTGTTCTTGGGACCTTCAATGCTGCAGAAATGTTCTGGTACCCTTCCCCAGATCTGTCTCTCGACACAATCCTGTCTTGGAGCTCTACTGACAATTCCTTCGACCTCATGGCTTGGTTTTTGCTTTGACATGCTCTGTCAACTGTGAGACCTTACAGGTGTGTGCCTTTCCAAATCATGTACAATCAACTGAATTTACCACAGGTGAACTCCAATCAAGTTGTAGAAACATCTCAAGGATGATCAATGGAAACAGGATGCTCCTGAGCTCAATTGAGTTTCTGTTTAAAAAACAGTATTTTTGCTAATGTAAGGATCGACACTGGAGACGAGAAGCAGGTACAGGGAGGGAACATTTAATCACCACGGACAGGAACAGAATACGGACAGGGAGATGCTGACACGCGGATGAAACAGAGGATACCGGTGGACCTTCAGACGAGGCCTGTGAGGTTCTATAGTCTCACCTTTCCACAGAGGGGTCATGTTAGTGTGTAGCCCAAACTGTTCAAACGGTAACTGACCTCAGACGGAGAACACCATCAAGTCACCATCAAGTCTCATCCTCCATTGAGGGGTCGTAATAGTTTGGATGCTGCAGACGATTTTGGGAAAACCAAAACCACCTTTCACCTCAGATGTGGAAGTGAGACATCGACGGATGCGGAGGATTGAGACATCTAGCTTTAAACGGACAGATTTTTATGTAGATGTTAATTATGTCAATTTGATTTCCGCAGGGGCACGGACATCGACTCTAGGGGTTTAACACACCATCATATGTAAATAAACTAATCACAGGCATGTACACAATCACGGTGGCCGGTGATCTCAAGTTGATCGCTTTCCATTTGCCAACCAAAATGCTGACCCTAAGACTTTAACAGCGTTTGTCCCTATCCTCAGGAACTTTTATTTGGCCAGTGTTACCCTGTGTTACTTTTAGGGGATTCACTCCTGGGACTTTCATGAAGGTTTTTTTTTTACTAAGTGACTGTGAAAGTCTACTGTGAATTATGCAAAAGGGGTCCCTGTATCCTCAAGTTTCCCTTCGTCTCTCAGCCTGTAGTTTGAGAACAGGAACGTAACAGCAGAAGGGCTCTTAACTCTGGTTGGAAAAGTGAGTTCTCTTCCCACAAGGCAAGCACCACTTTGGCGGCTCTGCCACTCGAGTGGATAAATAATGTCGGAGACTTGTCTTCTCCGTGCCTCGTTCCCCCGGCTCTCATGTCTCATGTCGCTCACTTTGATTGGTATTAATTTGGACCGCTTTCTTCTTTGTCTTGTTTTTTTCCCCTCTCAGTAAAGCTGCATTTGTTACCAAGCCCGTTGGCCATGCAGGAGTCAGCTGTTCTGCTAAGGAACGGAGCGCGGTGCTCTGAGGTAATTGCGGCCCCCGTGTGGTAGCTGCGGCGACATGAATACTGAAAGTAGGGATGTGAGGAAGAGCGCAATGGTGTCAAGATTCCCTTTTGACCTTGGTGTATTTAGATTTGTGGGACGTCCAAGTACTTCATCTAGGAAGGGGGTCAACATCTCCATTCAAGGAGAGCCACAGGCTTTGGTTCCAACCCAGCATTAGCACCCATATTCAGAAGAATACACTTTAATGACGGTCTTCAATCTGGGCCACGGTTAGCTGAATGAGATGTGGACTGACTGACTTTGGGAATCTCTGGTCTGCTAATTGTTTCTTCCCTCTAGCAGTTCATTGGTTAATTAATGTCACAGATTGATCAGATTATGCACACACCTGGAAAAAACTAAGGAAGAAACAAAAACCAGCGCAGAATCCACATGTTTAGTAAATTGCAGAAGGCACTTCATGGAATGAAATGGCACAAATCAAATATTTATCACTTCAACATTTCTTTAATAGTGTTGATGCTGATGAGTTTTGAAAGAGCAGATCTTGGCAAAGTGTCAGCTAGGTTATTTAAATCATTGAGAAAGCATTGCTGCCGCTAGCTAATCTTTATTCTGTCACATTATGTTTAAAAGCCATTCATCAAATTTGACCCAAATAACCTTAGAGCTATCTCTATGAAAAGTTTCTTTGTCAGTGCAAAAAATCTCTTTTGTTCCTTTTGTTTAAATTGTCTTGGCAGGTGTATGTGTAAATCAGTCATTGAGTTTATTCCGAGATAAACAAGAACATTTACTGGCAGAGTTTTTCTGATGAAGGACATGGCAAATGACAGTAGAGGCAGATGTGTTGAGAAAAAAAAGACTCACTTTTTCTCCCTTTGAGCGTGTATAGCTTGATACGGTGCATAGCTTGCATCACATCACTCTATTTTGTTTGGGCATCAATCATTCATACATAACTCTTTAAAAAGTAACATGTGAGGAAAAAAGCTTCGTCTTTCCAGCAAAATCATTGTTTTTTTGTAGCTTTGAATCTTTTGCAACAGTGAAAACGGTTAAGTTAAACCTCTCACTTTGTACATATCATCTTACAGTTGTTACTTACTAATGTTTGAGCACATTTCACAAACCACTTGTTCCCCTTGTCAAAGCTTAGCACAACACCCATAAACTGAAATCTGTTCTGCAAAATTACACATACTTTTGCAAAACCCACTAAGATCTAAAACTCTCAAGACACGTCAAACGAACAAAGAGGTCGCCATTACATCTCAGATTCTTTAAGTTCCACACAAACATTAAACAGCTTCGTACAGAACCAGAAATGACATCTCTACCTGCTTCAATATAGATACGGTAAAGAGGTAAATCGAACTTGACCAAAATAATGGAATTTCCATGAAAACACGTGGAGGAAAGATCCCAAATCTCCTCATTGCCCCCCCCCCCCCCCCCCCAGCAAAATGTGCCTACATTTAGGCTATTGTTTATATGTATTTGACACTAAGTATAATGCTTGTATGGATGTCAACCCAAACACATGTTCATGTCATCATTACCAATCAACTACCACCGATTTCTGTATGCTCGCTATGCTAACCAGCTTATACGAACGGGAGTTAGCATTTAGCAGTCCCTTCTTCTAAAACCTGAAAAGGGACAACTTCTAAGTTACATGTTACACGCAGTAAAAACAGCCAAATACAGTGAATCCAAATCGGACTTAAGTATCCACATTGTGGGCCTGTTACAATACATAATCATGACGGATTTGACAAATATCCACTTTGTTAGAACAGATTTGTTGAATGTGCACCATTCTGGTCAAACGTCTGCGTTCCATGGACTCCTTTACTGCGTCTATTCACTGGGAGAATCTTTACTGCGTCTATTCACTGGGAGAACCTTTACTGCGTCTATTCACTGGGAGAACCTTTACTGCGTCTATTCACTGGGAGAACCTTTACTGCGTCTATTCACTGGGAGAACCTTTACTGCGTCTATTCACTGGGAGAACCTTTACTGCGTCTATTCACTGGGAGAACCTTTACTGCGTCTATTCACTGGGAGAACCTTTACTGCGTCTATTCACTGGGAGAACGTTCCAACAGAACGGAGAAGGACTTCGGTACTGAAGGACTCTTTCTGGTATTATTTCCTTGGATTAAAGAAACTCAAAATAGGGTACTGAACTGTGCTAAATAGTTGAAACAGGGCAGATTGTGGAAAAGTAAGGATTTTCACCCTATAAAACGGTATGCTGTTCTCTCCAGTCCCTTGGCGATGTGAGCCAGTGATGCGAACGCCTGGTGAGTCAATAGCCTGAAGGAGAGTAGTTTGGTACTATAAACCCTCATGATTCATATAACAGCTTAAAGATCTCCAATGGTTTCTAATTACCCGCACTAACCCAGCCAATTGCTGATTCCTGGCCTAGCAGGCTGCTATCCAACATGCCTTAGTAGACAGGTTGTAAAGTTCTGATGGCTCAGTTAGTTGGAAAACAATGCTAGTAACACCAAGGTTGCAGGTTCAAATCCCCAATTTGCCATGTGTGTAGTCTATATATTGACTGTAGTTCAGTATCTATGGCACTGTAGTTCAGGGTAGTGGTGTTTTGCGTCTGAGTTACAAAGAGGTACATCAGCGACACCATGGTTCTCTGAAGATTGACATATGGATATTTTGTGAAAAAGAACATTCAAGATATCTGAGAGGTCTCCTATAGAAGGTTACTGTAGTGTAACCCTAGTTAACTGTCTCCTATAGAAGGTTACTATAGTGTAACCCTAGTTAACTGTCTCCTATAGAAGGTTACTATAGTGTAACCCTAGTTAACTGTCTCCTATAGAAGGTTACTGTAGTGTAACCCTAGATAACTGTCTCCTATAGAAGGTTACTATAGTGTAACCCTAGATAACTGTATCCTATAGGAGGTTACTACAGTGTAACCCTAGTTAACTGTCTCCTATAGAAGGTTACTGTACTATAGTGTAACCCTAGTTAACTGTCTCCTATAGGAGGTTACTGTAGTGTAGTGTAACCCTAGTTAACTGTCTCCTATAGGAGGTTACTATAGTGTAACCCTAGTTAATTGTTTCCTATAGAAGGTTACTATAGTGTAACCCTAGTTAATTGTCTCCTATAGAAGGTTACTATAGTGTAACCCTAGTTAACTGTCTCCTATAGAAGGTTACTATAGTGTAACCCTAGTTAACTGTCTCCTATAGAAGGTTACTATAGTGTAACCCTAGTTAACTGTCTCCTATAGAAGGTTACTATAGTGTAACCCTAGTTAACTGTCTCCTATAGAAGGTTACTATAGTGTAACCCTAGTTAACTGTCTCCTATAGAAGGTTACTATAGTGTAACCCTAGTTAACTGTCTCCTATAGAAGGTTACTGTACTGTAGTGTAACCCTAGTTAACTGTCTCCTATAGAAGGTTACTATAGTGTAACCCTAGTTAACTGTCTCCTATAGAAGGTTACTATAGTGTAACCCTAGTTAACTGTCTCCTATAGAAGGTTACTATAGTGCAACCATCTCCACATCCATCACAAAGAAGAGGTAGACATTTCAATTGTTGAGCAGTGGTGATATATTGACCTGGAGATATAACGGAGTTTGGATATTGGGGTGACAAGGTCAGCATTCTTCATTACATTGTTTCGTCGCTTTGTCCGACAGGCCTTAGTTCTCCTGCAGTAAGCCATGTCTACCCTTGTTTACAACAATTCAGTGTGTGTGTGTGGTGTGTGTGTGTGTGGTGTGTGTGTGTGTGTGTGTGTGTGTGTGTGTGTGTGTGTGTGTGTGTGTGTGTCTGCCTAGCTGCATGGTGTGTCTGTTTTTGAGTGTGTCAGTGCCAGCAGGCTGCTCTTGGCTCTGATTGGCTGAATTCATATGCCCTGAACATATTACACAAAAAGACAGAGGTTTCACACTTCTGTTTTCTGTACCTCACACTTCTGTCTGTCTGTACCTCACACTTCTGTCTGTCTGTACCTCACACTTCTGTCTGTCTGTACGTCACACTTCTGTTGTCTGTACCTCACACTTCTGTTGTCTGTACCTCACACTTCTGTCTGTCTGTACCTCACACTTCTGTTGTCTGTACCTCACACTTCTGTTGTCTGTACCTCACACTTCTGTTGTCTGTACCTCACACATCTGTCTGTCTGTACCTCCCACTTCTGTCTGTCTGTACCTCCCACTTCTGTCTGTCTGTACCTCCCACTTCTGTCTGTCTGTACCTCCCACTTCTGTCTCTCTGTACCTCCCACTTCTGTTGTCTGTACCTCCCACTTCTGTCTGTCTGTACCTCCCACTTCTGTCTGTCTGTACCTCCCACTTCTGTCTGTCTGTACCTCCCACTTCTGTCTGTCTGTACCTCACACTTCTGTTGTCTGTACCTCACACTTCTGTTGTCTGTACCTCACACTTCTGTTGTCTGTACCTCACACTTCTGTTGTCTGTACCTCACACTTCTGTCTGTCTGTACCTCCCACTTCTGTCTGTCTGTACCTCCCACTTCTGTCTGTCTGTACCTCCCACTTCTGTCTGTCTGTACCTCCCACTTCTGTCTGTCTGTACCTCACACATCTGTTGTCTGTACCTCACACATCTGTCTGTCTGTACCTCACACATCTGTCTGTCTGTACCTCACACTTCTGTCTGTCTGTACCTCACACTTTTGTCCGTCTGGACCTCACACATCTGTCTGTCTGTACCTCACACTTCTGTCTGTCTGTACCCCCCACCTCTTTCACATAGTCTGGTTTGAGGAATCCGTGCCAAACTGCTGTGAATGACAGAGAGGTGAGAAAGAGGCGACCAGTTCATCAATCAATATTATTCAATATTATTAATTACATTTGGAATTGCTGACTTTTTAGAAAAACGGACAAGATGTAATTATAAACTATATAATGGGTTGGCTTATGAAATTATTTATATTACATGGATATGTTACATTACACAGTACACACACAGTACAAACATACACACAGTACACACACACACATATACACACAGTACACACACACACATACACACACAGTACAACACACACACACAGTACACACACAAACACACAGTGCACACACACACACAGTACAAATATACACACAGTACACACACACACACACAGTACACACACACAGTACAAACATACACACAGTACACACACAGTACCACACAGTACAACACACACACAGTACACACACACACACACACACAGTGCACAAACACACACACACACAGTGCACACACACACACACACACAGTGCACACACACACACACACACACAGACACACACACACACACACACACACACACACAGACACACACACACACACACACACACACACACACACACACACACACACACACACACACACACACACACACACACACACACACAGTACAAATATTCACACAGTACACACACAAACAGTACAACACACACACACACAGTACACACACACAGTGCACACATACACACACAGGACAACACAGAGTACACAAACACACAGTACACACACACACACACACACACACACACACACACACACACACACACACACACACACACCACTCCCCCTTCACACCTCCCCCCACTCCCTCCCACCCAGCCCTTCACACACTCAACAATACTATTACAGCTCAATGTGGTCATCTCTGTGACCAAACTCGCTCCCTCTTTCCCAACGTCCTTCCTCCTTCGTTGAGTTAAGGCTCAGTAGAGTTAGAGCTCCAGGCTCTGTATTAACTGGGAAGAATGTGAACGTCTGCACACAGTGTATTACTGCCAGGCTTTCTCAGACCGAGCAATTACATGGAGTGGATAGAGATAAGCCTTCATCTCAATGTGATGACTACACAGAATGGGTTACCACACAGACACGGGTAATGGGTGATGTATGGTATTATGATTAATTACTATAGGATATGTATCATACCGATTTACTGCATGTAAACAATCTGTTATTTATTTTAGTGAGTCTATAAACCTCTTGGTGATATAGCGTGACATTATGATATACAAATGTTGGATCTTAATTTGATCACTCTTTTACAAATGTTGGATCTTAATTTGATCACTCTTTTACAAATGTTGGATCTTAATTTGATCACTCTTTTGTTGCTGAGAATTACCCTGCACAGCAGAAATGAGGCCCCTTATCTACTTCCCCAAAGACAGATTAACTCGTGCATACCATTTGTATGTCTCTGCGTGCAGTTTGAAGGAAATTGCTAACTAGCTTTAGCGTAATGACTGGAAGTCTATGGTATCTGCTAGCATTGGTTCGTGACACTACCTCTAACTTCCTTCATACTGGATGCAGAGACATGGAAATGGTATCCATGAAATGTACGCTTGATGTGAATTTTTTTCCGTGGTGTTATGACAACGCATGCCACCACAGATATGTGTATTATCACGTAGGTATGTGAAGTATGTCACACATGCATATTAGGGATAGTCCGATATATTATAAAATACAATATCATGGCATTGGTACCCTAGTGGTCAGAGCGTCGGGCCAGTAACCTAAACCGTTGCTGGATTGAATCCCCGAGCTGACAAGGTGAAAATCCCTCGTCCTGCCCCAGAGCAAGGCAGTTAACCCACTGTTCCCCAGGCTCTGAAGACGTGTAATGACACTCTATTCCCTTTATAGTGAACTACTTTTAACCAGCAAAGTAGTGGAGTAAATGTGTCAATGTGCTATTTGAGACTCATCCTGGGAGTGTGGAGTCTGGGGACTCAGTACCGTCAGTGAGGCGGTACTGATAGGTTCCAGGAGCCCCGGGATCATCTTGGGGATAAGAGAGTATCTTTCTCTCCAGGATTTATTTCTCATGGTGCCACCGGGCCAGCCGAGCGTCCTAGTGTGACATCACTCTTTGCCTCCGCTCCCCGGGAGAGACTGTCATTGGCAGGAACACTTCAAACGCATGGGAATGGGTACGCACTGAGAGACAGGTACACTGTCTGATTTGATTTGATTTGAGGTACACACGCACACACAGACACACACACACACAGACACACATACACACACACAGACACAGACACACACAGACACACACACACACACACACACACACACACACACACACACACACACACACACACACACACACACACTGCCCTTGACAGAACTGGGGTGGAATCTATGGTGCTAGGCAACAGTGCACTGGGGCTCTTGGCCCCACCCCCAAGCCTGACCAGTTTAGCAGGGAGTGATGGCGGATGGGTATGTGTTCCCCTTGGGCTCCAATTAGACCTCACCTGAAAATCAGGGCCATATACTGAGTGGAGGGAGGGGACATTAACAGTAACAAGTAGGCGCACGTACGTACACATGTACACACACACACACACATGCACACGTACACACAGGCACACATGCACACGTACACACACACACACATGCACACGTACACACACACATGCACATGTACACACACACACACATGCACATGTACACACACACACACACACACACACATGCACACGTACACACAGACACACATGCACACGTACACACACACACATGCACATGTACACACACACACACATGCACACGTACACACAGACACACATGCACACGTACACACACATGCACACGTACACACACACACACACACACATGCACACGTACACACAGACACACATGCACACGTACACACACACACACATGCACACGTACACACACATACACACACACAGACACATATGTACACACACACACACATGCACATGTACACACAGACACACATGCACACGTACACACACACACACACACACACACATGCACACGTACACACAGCCTCACATGCACATGTACACACACACACACACATGCACACGTACACACACACACATGCACACGTACACACACACACACATGCACACGTACACACACACACACACATGCACACGTACACACACACACATGGACACGTACACACACACACATGCACATGTACACACACACACACATGCACACGTACACACAGACACACATGCACACGTACACACACATGCACACCACACCAAAAGGCGCAGAAACCATTTGGGTTTATGACATAATTATACAGCATAGAAAGAGAGTAGCTGTGAATTGTGTTCTTGGGGTCTTTGAAGGTTAACCTTTTACTGCAGTGGGCTAAATCAGGGTCACACGGTGTTGAACCAATCAACTTTGAAACAAAAGTATACATCTCCTGCACATGGTTATGGGCTTTAAAAAAAGAAGACACCTGTACCATGTCAGATATAGAGTTAAAATATACTACATTTAGAGTTTGCATCCCATTATTACACTTTATATACAACACAGAAGACTGAAATATAAGAAAACCGTTTGACATAGAAAACACCTGATTTTCAGTGTTTAAAAAAAAAAGTTTATAGTTTATTTATCATGTAATTATTAAACATATTACAGTTTTTTCCAAAATCTTTTCATGATTTTTTAAATCTCTCACTCAAAGTGCAAAACTACACACCAAATATCCAAAACCATAAGCTATTTCTCAGCCTTTGACTCAGTTTTTTTTCAAAACACTACACACAATTCTCTACCTAAAACACAAACATCTAATAGGAAGTGACTTGCTTTCCTTTTCCAAACACAACCAATCAAAATGCTACACTTATTCGCCAGGTCACACACACACTCCTCACATTAATAGCTTAACTGATCACTAACCAATCACTGCTTTACTGTAGTATAGGCCTATAAATAGGTCAAAGGTCAGATGACCTGTTTTGAACAATGGATGCCAACAATGGACAGAGAGCAAGAGGAGTAGGAGGAAGAGGAAGAAGAGGACGAGGGCAAAGAAGAGAAGTAACGAGAGCCATCTCTGATGAGATTAGGGCAACACTTGTTGATCATGTGATTGAAACCATGGTTTGACCATGAGAGAGGCTGGACTGAGAGTTTAGCCCAATTTGAGTCGATTTACAGTGGCATCCATAATTCGAACCTTCAGAAATGAGAACAGGCATGCAACTATCTAATGACTATTTTAGCATTACAGTAATGTACTGTAAAATATGTATGACTGCATAGTTTTGCATAAACATTTGTAACTCTAAGCCATCCATTTACTGCACTGCATTGAATGAATGAGGTTGGTTATCATGCTGTACTACATTTTGTACATTGTTTACAGTTCCTCTGCTGAACACATACTGTGTTTGAATTCTGTACAGAGTGGAAAGGCAAAGACATCATGGAGGACGAGGACGCTTGTTTACAGATGTACAAGAGACTGCAATTATAAATATGGTTTTGGCCAACAATGCAATTAGGATTCGAGAGATAAGAGAGCACATAATGAATAATGACACCATATTTAACAACATCAATGCTGTAAGCCTGTCGACCATACAACGCATCCTCCAACGGCACTGAGTGGCGATGAAACAACTTTACAAGGTGCCATTTGAGAGAAACTCTGACAGAGTCAAGAATATGAGACATGACTTTGTAGAGGTATGTATGCAACACTACTTCCAGTACTTCAGACATACCATATTTACTCATCTGTATATCCTTTTGTCTGTTACAGAGAGTATTGGAGCTGGATGCCCATGTAATTCACCATTAATTTATTTATGTGGATGAGGTTGGCTTCAACCTCACCAAAACCAGGCGCCGCGGAAGAAATGTAATAGGACAGAGGGCAATTACCAATGTCCCTGGACAGCGTGGGGGTAATATGTGCTGCCATCACTCAAAACGGGGTCCTCCATCACAATGTCACACTGGGTCCGTACAACACCGGCCATATGCTCACTTTTCTGGATGCAATTTACACAATGCTTGTCCCTGATCCAGATCAGGAGCCTGCTAGATTTGTGGTTTTATAGGACAATGTTAGTTTTCACCGGGCTGTTCTGGTCCAAAACTGGTTTGCAACCCATCCACAATTTGTAGTTTTGTACCTACCCCCATATTCACCTTTTCTAAATCCCATAGAGGAATTCTTCTCAGCCTGGTGCTGGAAAGTGTATGATCGCCAACCCTATGCCCGCATGCCGCTTCTCCAGGCATTGGAGGACACATGTGGGGACATAGAGGTTGCCTCTGTCCAAGGTTGGATACGCCATGCTAGGAGATACTTCCCTCCATGTGGGGACATAGAGGTTGCCTCTGTCCAAGGTTGGATACGCCATGCTAGGAGATACTTCCCTCGATGTTTGGCAAGAGAAAACGTATCTTGTGATGTGGACGAAGTATTGTGGCCAGACCCAGGCCGGAGATGAGATGAAGTGTAGCTTAGCACTGGTGACTGCCCCCCCCCTACCAATTCCTGGACTGCCCCCCCGGGACCCCACAAACACAATTGTGTTCTTTACTGTATTATAAAGAATATACTTTTGGTTTACATATGTTTATGGTTTTGTTGTATGCTACTGTATACAACAGTAATGTTTGGCCTAATAAATATTTTCTGTTTCTACATTACATTGGTGTTTACAGTGTACTTGTTACCCCTCTCAGCAGATGACTTTCACTGTAGAACATTGTATTGACATGTAGATATAAGCCTATGAAAGACCAAAGAGCTTTAGATATAGAACAACAGTGTTTACATGGTATATCCAAAAATTACTATTATGAAAGCAGTGTTTGCCATTTGATGCAAAAGCTTCATTCTGACATGTGTTCATGGCATTTTGAATGCAGTGCTACATTTTGAAGGAGATGTGAGGCAATTTGCATTTTGTGTGCGCAGTTTTGGGAATTGTGTGTAGAGTTTTGAAAAAAGGAGACCGTTTTGAAAACGTGTGTAAGCAGTTGGAAAAAACTGTAATAACACCCCCCCCTCCATTAGGATCTCTGACTTTGTTATTGAACCCAATCCTACTCCGCTGGTCTCTCCACTGAGTCACCCAGTCTCCCATTGCACTACTAAAGGAGGAAAACACAATGAACTCAAGAGGGATCTCTCCACAGGGACTTTTGTCTGGGGGACCTAGGATCAGCTAGATAGGCCCTAGTGGTCTCCTTGAGGGACCACCTAATGCCAGAAAGACTAGGGATGCGCCCTAAATGGGAACCCTATATGTTCCACTATGGGCCCTAAATGGGAACCCTATATGTTCCACTATGGGCCCTAAATGGGAACCCTATATGTTCCACTATGGGCCCTAAATGGGAACCCTATATGTTCCACTATGGGCCCTAAATGGGAACCCTATATGTTCCACTATGGGCCCTAAATGGGAACCCTATATGTTCCACTATGGGCCCTAAATGGGAACCCTATATGTTCCACTATGGGCCCTAAATGGGAACCCTATATGTTCCACTATGGGCCCTAAATGGGAACCCTATATGTTCCACTATGGGCCCTAAATGGGAACCCTATATATTCCACTATGGGCCCTAAATGGGAACCCTATATGTTCCACTATGGGCCCTAAATGGGAACCCTATATATTCCACTATGGGCCCTAAATGGGAACCCTATATGTTCCACTATGGGCCCTAAATGGGAACCCTATATGTTCCACTATGGGCCCTAAATGGGAACCCTATATGTTCCACTATGGGCCCTAAATGGGAACCCTATATATTCCACTATGGGCCCTAAATGGGAACCCTATATGTTCCACTATGGGCCCTAAATGGGAACCCTATATGTTCCACTATTGGCCCTAAATGGGAACCCTATATGTTCCACTATGGGCCCTAAATGGGAACCCTATATGTTCCACTATTGGCCCTAAATGGGAACCCTATATGTTCCACTATGGGCCCTGGTCAAAAGTAAAGCACTATAAAGGGAAAGGGTGTTGGAACTCTGAGACGCTTTTCCCCGTTTCCCTCCCTCAGTCTGTATTCCTCGTTTCCTTCCCTCAGTCTGTATTCCTCGTTTCCTTCCCTCAGTCTGTATTCCCCTGTTTCCCTCCCTCAGTCTGTATTCCTCGTTTCCTTCCCTCAGTCTGTATTCCTCGTTTCCTTCCCTCAGTCTGTATTCCTCGTTTCCTTCCCTCAGTCTGTATTCCTCGTTTCCTTCCCTCAGTCTGTATTCCTGGTTTCCCTCCCTCAGTCTGTATTCCCCGTTTCCCTCCCTCAGTCTGTATTCCTCGTTTCCCTCCCTCAGTCTGTATTCCTCGTTTCCTTCCCTCAGTCTGTATTCCCCTGTTTCCTTCCCTCAGTCTGTATTCCCCTGTTTCCCTCCCTCAGTCTGTATTCCTCGTT
>NC_143030.1:74962398-74969898 GCF_057628025.1 Oncorhynchus mykiss | reverse complement strand
GACAGACAGACAGACAGACAGACAGACAGACAGACAGACAGACAGACAGACAGACAGACAGACAGACAGACAGACAGACAGACAGACAGACAGACAGACAGACAGACAGACAGACAGACAGACAGACAGACAGACAGACAGACAGACAGACAGACAGACAGACAGACAGACAGACAGACAGACAGACAG
Source organism: Oncorhynchus mykiss (assembly GCF_057628025.1). Classification (NCBI taxonomy): domain Eukaryota; kingdom Metazoa; phylum Chordata; class Actinopteri; order Salmoniformes; family Salmonidae; genus Oncorhynchus; species Oncorhynchus mykiss. The sequence goes on along the minus strand of NC_143030.1, from coordinate 74,969,709 downwards.
ACAGACAGACAGACAGACAGACAGACAGACAGACAGACAGACAGACAGACAGACAGACAGACAGACAGACAGACAGACAGACAGACAGACAGACAGACAGACAGACAGACAGACAGACAGACAGACAGACAGACAGACAGACAGACAGACAGACAGACAGACAGACAGACAGACAGACAGACAGACAGACAGACAGACACACACACACACACACACACACACACACACAGTGGTGGCCTTGTATGCATTTCCCAATTTCCCTGTGGCAGAGACTCCAGGGTTGTGTGTGTGTACGTGTCTGAGTGTGTCTTCACTGGCGTGGTGGATTGTGTTCCGACTGGCTGTGCTGTGCCGGAAGACGAGGGGTTAACACGGCTCGCAGCAGGAAGGCAACGCCTGGGCCTGCCTCCCAACAGATGTTAGATTGTTTCAGAGCTGCGGTTAAATTGTTGGACGGCTTTCCAGCACACAGGGGAGGGGGCGGGGATTAGGGCTCGGAGGATCGCAGCTGCAGAGATGGAGAGGAGTAGAAGCCAAGAGAGAGAGAGGGGGGCGGGGGGGTGGACTGAAGAGAGGGTGTAGAGCTAGAAAGAGAGAGGGGGTGGACTGAAGAGAGGGTGTAGAGCTAGAAAGAGAGAGGGGGTGGACTGAAGGAGAGGGTGTAGAGCTAGAAAGAGAGAGGGGGTGGACTGAAGGAGAGGGTGTAGAGCTAGAAAGAGAGAGGGGGTGGACTGAAGGAGAGGGTGTAGAGATAGAAATAGAGGGGATGAGAGGGGTGAAGATATAGAAATAGAGGGGATGAGAGGGGTGTAGATATAGAAATAGAGGGGATGAGGGAGGGGTAGAGATAGAAAGAGAGGGGATGAGAGGGGTGTAGTTATAGAAATAGAGGGGATGAGAGGGGTGTAGATATAGAGGGGATGAGAGGGGTGTAGATATAGAAATAGAGGGGATGAGAGGGGGTAGAGACAGAAAGAGACGGGGTGAGAGAGGGGTAGAGATAGAAAGAGAGAGGATGAGAGAGGGGTAGAGATAGAAAGAGAGAGGATGAGAGGGGTGTAGAGATAGAGAGGGGTAGAGATAGAAAGAGAGAGGATGAGAGAGGGGTAGAGATAGAAAGAGAAGGGATGAGAGAGGGGTAGAGATAGAAAGAGAGGGGATGAGAGAGGGGTAGAGATAGAAAGAGAGGGGATGAGAGAGGGGTAGAGATAGAGAGGGGTAGAGATAGAAAGAGAGGGGATGAGAGAGGGGTAGAGATAGAAAGAGAGGGGATGAGAGAGGGGTAGAGATAGAAAGAGAGAGGATGAGAGGGGGGTAGAGATAGAAAGTGAGGGGATGAGAGGGGTAGAGATAGAAAGAGAGGGGATGAGAGAGGGGTAGAGAGAGAAAGAGAGAGGATGAGAGGGGTGTAGAGAAAGAAAGAGAGGGGATGAGAGGGGTAGAGATAGAACGAGAGGGGATGAGAGAGGGGTAGAGATAGAAAAAGAGGGGTAGAGAGAGAAAGAGAGGGGATGAGAGGGGTGTAGAGATAGAAAGAGAGGGGATGAGAGAGGGGTAGAGATAGAAAGAGAGGGGATGAGAGAGGGGTAGAGATAGAAAGAGAGGGGATGAGAGGGGGTAGAGAGAGAAAGAGAGAGAATGAGAGGGGGTAGAGATAGAAAGAGAGAGGATGAGAGGGGGTAGAGATAGAAAGAGAGGATGAGAGGGGGTAGAGATAGAGAGGGGTAGAGATAGAAAGAGAGGGGATGAGAGAGGGGTAGAGATAGAAAGAGAGAGGATGAGAGGGGGTAGAGAGAGAAAGAGAGGATGAGAGAGGGTTAGAGATAGAGAGGGGTAGAGATAGAAAGCGAGAGGATGAGAGAGGTTAGAGATAGAAAGAGAGAGGATGAGAGGGGGTAGAGATAGAAAGAGAGAGAATGAGAGGGGGTAGAGATAGAAAGAGAGAGGATGAGAGGGGGTAGAGATAGAAAGAGAGGATGAGAGGGGGTAGAGATAGAAAGAGGGGGGATGAGAGAGGGGTTGAGATAGAAAGAGAGGGGATGAGAGGGGTGTAGAGATAGAAAGAGAGAGAATGAGAGGGGGTAGAGATAGAAAGAGAGAGGATGAGAGGGGGTAGAGATAGAAAGAGAGGATGAGAGGGGGTAGAGATAGAAAGAGGGGGATGAGAGGGGGTAGAGAGAGAAAGAGAGGATGAGAGGGGGTAGAGATAGAAAGAGAGGATGAGAGGGGGTAGAGATAGAAAGAGGGGGGATGAGAGAGGGGTTGAGATAGAAAGAGAGGGGATGAGAGGGGTGTAGAGATAGAAAGAGAGAGAATGAGAGGGGGTAGAGATAGAAAGAGAGAGGATGAGAGGGGGTAGAGATAGAAAGAGAGGATGAGAGGGGGTAGAGATAGAAAGAGGGGGATGAGAGGGGGTAGAGAGAGAAAGAGAGGATGAGAGGGGGTTGAGATAGAAAGAGAGGGGATGAGAGGGGGTAGAGATAGAAAGAGAGGGGATGAGAGGGGGTAGAGATAGAAAGAGAGAGGATGAGAGGGGGTAGAGATAGAAAGAGAGGATGAGAGGGGGTAGAGATAGAGAGGGGTAGAGATAGAAAGAGAGGGGATGAGAGGGGGTAGAGAGAGAAAGAGAGGATGAGAGGGGGTTGAGATAGAAAGAGAGGGGATGAGAGGGGGTAGAGATAGAAAGAGAGAGGATGAGAGGGGGTAGAGATAGAAAGAGAGGATGAGAGGGGGTAGAGATAGAGAGGGGTAGAGATAGAAAGAGAGGGGATGAGAGAGGGGTAGAGATAGAAAGAGAGAGGATGAGAGGGGGTAGAGAGAGAAAGAGAGGATGAGAGAGGTTTAGAGATAGAGAGGGGTAGAGATAGAAAGCGAGAGGATGAGAGAGGTTAGAGATAGAAAGAGAGAGGATGAGAGGGGGTAGAGATAGAAAGAGAGAGAATGAGAGGGGGTAGAGATAGAAAGAGAGAGGATGAGAGGGGGTAGAGATAGAAAGAGAGGATGAGAGGGGGTAGAGATAGAAAGAGGGGGGATGAGAGAGGGGTTGAGATAGAAAGAGAGGGGATGAGAGGGGTGTAGAGATAGAAAGAGAGAGAATGAGAGGGGGTAGAGATAGAAAGAGAGAGGATGAGAGGGGGTAGAGATAGAAAGAGAGGATGAGAGGGGGTAGAGATAGAAAGAGGGGGATGAGAGGGGGTAGAGAGAGAAAGAGAGGATGAGAGGGGGTAGAGATAGAAAGAGAGGATGAGAGGGGGTAGAGATAGAAAGAGGGGGGATGAGAGAGGGGTTGAGATAGAAAGAGAGGGGATGAGAGGGGTGTAGAGATAGAAAGAGAGAGAATGAGAGGGGGTAGAGATAGAAAGAGAGAGGATGAGAGGGGGTAGAGATAGAAAGAGAGGATGAGAGGGGGTAGAGATAGAAAGAGGGGGATGAGAGGGGGTAGAGAGAGAAAGAGAGGATGAGAGGGGGTTGAGATAGAAAGAGAGGGGATGAGAGGGGGTAGAGATAGAAAGAGAGAGAATGAGAGGGGGTAGAGATAGAAAGAGAGGGGATGAGAGGGGGTAGAGAGAGAAAGAGAGGATGAGAGGGGGTTGAGATAGAAAGAGAGGGGATGAGAGGGGGTAGAGATAGAAAGAGAGAGGATGAGAGGGGGGTAGAGATAGAAAGAGAGGATGAGAGGGGGGGGTAGAGATAGAAAGAGAGGATGAGAGGGGATAGAGATAGAAAGGATGAGAGAGGGTACTGAAGCAGAGGGGGTAGAGATAGAGAGGGTAGAGTTAAATAGACAGACAGACAGACAGACAGACAGACAGACGTGAAATAGATCCAAGTTGTATTTTTTCCCCTCCGTAACACAATAAAAGGCATGTTCCAAAAGCCATTGCCCCTGGGGAGGAGAGGAAAGAGGAGGACAGGAAATCTCTGACCGGTTTCTGCATAAATAGCACTTTGAAGTGGGGAGGGGGAGGGGGGCATGTGAAAGAAGCTCCGTGTCAAAAACCTCTAGTGCGGCTTTAGTTAAATATGGTCTCTTCCCTTGGGGCCCAACTGTACTGCATATCTTAGTGTTCTTCACCTCACCCCTCTCTACCAGTTCACCACCTTCTTACTGCAGATAGACTCACACTTAGCACAGAGCTTTGAAGCTGTAACCCTGCATGTAAACCTTGAGCACGGGTACACTCGTAGAAAATAATTGTTCCAAAACGGTTCTTCATCTGTACCCATAGGAGAACCCTTTTTGGTTCCAGATAGAGCCCATTTTGATTCCCTTTCGGGTTCCATGTAGAACCCTCTGTGGAAAGGCTTCTCCTATGGGGACAGCCAAAGAACCCTTTTAGGTTCTGTAGAGTGTAGACACAGACCTATTTTTTTTTTTTTTTTTTTTTTTTTTTTTTCCACCTTTATTTAACCAGGTAGGCTAGTTGAGAACAAGTTCTCCTTTGCAACTGCGACCTGGCCAAGATAAAGCATAGCAGTATGAGCAGACAACACAGAGTTACACATGGAGTAAACAATTAACAAGTCAATAACACAGTAGAAAACAAAGGGGGAGTCTATATACAATGTGTGCAAAAGGCATGAGGTAGAGTGATAAATGATCAGATGGTCATGTACAGGTAGAGATATTGGTGTGCAAAAGAGCAGAAAAGTAAATAAATAAAAACAGTATGGGGATGAGGTAGGTGAAAATGGGTGGGCTATTTACCAATAGACTATGTACAGCTGCAGCGATCGGTTAGCTGCTCAGATAGCTGATGTTTGAAGTTGGTGAGGGAGATAAAAGTCTCCAACTTCAGCGATTTTTGCAATTCGTTCCAGTCACAGGCAGCAGAGTACTGGAACGAAAGGCGGCCAAATGAGGTGTTGGCTTTAGGGATGATCAGTGAGATACACCTGCTGGAGCGCGTGCTACGGATGGGTGTTGCCATCGTGACCAGTGAGCTGAGATAAGGCGGAGCTTTACCTAGCATGGACTTGTAGATGACCTGGAGCCAGTGGGTCTGGCGACGAATATGTAGCGAGGGCCAGCCGACTAGAGCATACAAGTCGCAGTGGTGGGTGGTATAAGGTGCTTTAGTGACAAAACGGATGGCACTGTGATAGACTGCATCCAGTTTGCTGAGTAGTGTTGGAAGCCATTTTGTAGATGACATCGCCGAAGTCGAGGATCGGTAGGATAGTCAGTTTTACTAGGGTAAGCTTGGCGGCGTGAGTGAAGGAGGCTTTGTTGCGGAATAGAAAGCCGACTCTTGATTTGATTTTCGATTGGAGATGTTTGATATGAGTCTGGAAGGAGAGTTTGCAGTCTAGCCAGACACCTAGGTACTTATAGATGTCCACATATTCTAGGTCGGAACCATCCAGGGTGGTGATGCTAGGCGGGCATGCGGGTGCAGGCAGCGATCGGTTGAAAAGCATGCATTTGGTTTTACTAGCGTTTAAGAGCAGTCGGAGGCCACGGAAGGAGTGTTGTATGGCATTGAAGCTTGTTTGGAGGTTAGATAGCACAGTGTCCAATGACGGACCGAAAGTATATAGAATGGTGTCGTCTGCGTAGAGGTGGATCAGGGAATCGCCCGCAGCAAGAGCAACATCATTGATGTATACAGAGAAAAGAGTCGGCCCGAGAATTGAACCCTGTGGCACCCCCATAGAGACTGCCAGAGGACCGGACAGCATGCCCTCTGATTTGACACACTGAACTCTGTCTGCAAAGTAATTGGTGAACCAGGCAAGGCAGTCATCCGAAAAACCGAGGCTACTGAGTCTGCCGATAAGAATATGGTGATTGACAGAGTCGAAAGCCTTGGCAAGGTCGATGAAGACGGCTGCACAGTACTGTCTTTTATCGATGGCGGTTATGATATCGTTTAGTACCTTGAGTGTGGCTGAGGTGCACCCGTGACCGGCTCGGAAACCAGATTGCACAGCGGAGAAGGTACAGTGGGATTCGAGATGGTCAGTGACCTGTTTGTTGACTTGGCTTTCGAAGACCTTAGATAGGCAGGGCAGGATGGATATAGGTCTGTAACAGTTTGGGTCCAGGGTGTCTCCCCCTTTGAAGAGGGGGATGACTGCGGCAGCTTTCCAATCCTTGGGGATCTCAGACGATATGAAAGAGAGGTTGAACAGGCTGGTAATAGGGGTTGCGACAATGGTGGCGGATAGTTTCAGAAATAGAGGGTCCAGATTGTCAAGCCCAGCTGATTTGTACGGGTCCAGGTTTTGCAGCTCTTTCAGAACATCTGCTATCTGGATTTGGGTAAAGGAGAACCTGGAGAGGCTTGGGCGAGGAGCAGCGGGGGGGGGCGGGGCTGTTGGCCGAGGTTGAAGTAGCCAGGCGGAAGGCATGGCCAGCCGTTGAGAAATGCTTATTGAAGTTTTCGATAATCATGGATTTATCGGTGGTAGGAGGTGCTCTTGTTCTCCATTGACTTCACAGTGTCCCAGAACGTTTTGGAGTTGGAGCTACAGGATGCAAACTTCTGCCTGAAGAAGCTGGCCTTAGCTTTCCTGACTGACTGCGTGTATTGGTTCCGGACTTCCCTGAACAGTTGCATATCACGGGGACTATTCGATGCTATTGCAGTCCGCCACAGGATGCTTTTGTGCTGGTCGAGGGCAGTCAGGGTGGCAGTTTGGAGTGTTGAAGTATATACTGTATCTAGCTAAATAAAATATTATAAATATACAGTTCAATGTTCCTTTTAGACAGTGTTGTTTAGGTACATTTTTTTAAATTAACCTTTATTTAACTAGGCAAGTCAGTTAAGAACGAATTCTTATTCATAATGATGGCCTCCCAGGGAATTGTGGGTTTTAACTAACAGCCTTGTTCAAGGGGCAGAACGACAGATTTTTACCTTGTCAGCTCGGGCACTCGATCCAGCAACCTTTCGGTCCAAAGGTGCAGCTTCGAAGGCTGAATAGGACACGGAGAGGATATGGTAGATTGCTGTCCCCCTGAGTATCTGTATGTGTGTGTGGTTGTCTGGTTATTCCCTATCCAGCTGCACAGAGTAAGCCCTACACCTGGGCCTGCTGGGTAAACAGCTCTGTGCTGTCTCGCTTGGCTGCCTCTGCAGACTGTGTGTGTGTGTGTGTGTGTGTGTGTGTGTGTGTGTGTGTGTCTGTGTCTGTGTATGTCTAATTTCGCCTTCCCCCTTTGCCTTCTCCCCAACTCTGTTGAGGCCATACAGTGTGCAGAAAACATTGAACTAATCATATCCAAACAGGTTTGTTTGTCAGGCACTGTGTTCCCTATCAGTTAACCCACAACAGGAGGTTTACAGTATCACCAGTCTACAC